>NC_140971.1:69338819-69491319 GCF_056783735.1 Eptatretus burgeri
TGTTCACCACTGAGAGAGAGACACACACACATCCTGCCCTCCAAGTGTTATGTGGTTCACACCATAGTAATATACAATATCAACACAACGCACTGCATGTTGCAGCTGAAGTCGATTTTTCTTTCTGTATACAGAGTCAAGGCTCATGGAGAAGCTCGAACACAACGGATCAGGATGCACAGGACAAAAGGAATAGTAGAGAGAGAGAGAGGTAGAAAACACCAATGGGAGGGTTGAACGAACAACGAAATGTTACCCAATGGAATGTTTAACGAATAGTGGGAGACTCGGACAAACAATGGGTGTGGGGAGGAATGGGGGGCAAGAGAGGATACATGGGGTGGACAAGATGGATAGGGAAGTAAAATCCGAGAAAGGTAAAAAACAAGCTCAAATGAGCTAAGATCCTCGTCCTCTTAATGATGACGTCATAAAAACGAATATGACGTCATTGTGATTTATCATATGTGCGGTAATTTATCTCTGCTAATGCCCTGTTCGATTCCCGCAAACAGATTTCAAAAAGCTTGCCCAGTTTCGGAGATAATTTTTAGGCTATTTCCATTGGCGGAGATATTTTGACGTCATAACTTTTTTTCGAGGAGGAATTTTCAAAACCGGAGATGGTTACTGTCTGCGCAGGGTATTTCTACATATGTATGCCAAGTTTCAGGAAGTTTCGATGAAAACTGTAGGCTGTGAAACAAAAAAGTCCACAAGAAGAAGATGAAGAACAACGTCAGTAAGACTCAGAGATCCTCCACAAGGATCTAAAAAATCCATTACCAATCGGCTTGTGGAACTTTGTTCCACGGGTGGAAAAAAGAAAAGAGGAACAAATGATCCATAAAACTCAACATCATGAAAATTAGAGAAAAAATACTCAAGTTATGATTAAAAAGGTGTTTTTTTATTAATTAGGTCACCATCCGAAAAAAGTAGGTCATGGACACAAAACAAATATCAGGTGCACAACTTCAGTGCAGGTACACGATTATGATGCAAGAACATCTTGGAAGGCCAAGCGGTCTTTGAGATTCCACATTGGCAAAATAGAGTGATGACAAAAAAAAAAGTGTTATTTTTGTCAGACCGCCATTTGACCTTGACCTTCAACTCGATATAAATTAAGTTTAAATGCGCATTACTCTAAACCTAGAGTCTCGGCTATCTATAAAGGGCAATTTAGCTCCAATTGGACAAATCTTCATCGAGTTTTGGTGAAAAATGTTCAAATGTCTATAATTGGGTCGTGACCTTAAAATTAGGTCAAGGTCAAAAAGTTAGGTCAACCCCACATACTTTGTGCTCCCATTACACTGAACAACAAAAATTTTTTACTGGAGATGTGTAAAGTGATTTAGACTAATTTGGGTACGCTGATTTCAAAAATCATAACCGTTTTGCTGTATCACGTCAGGATTTTCAGGAACAGAAATATTCCCATTGCCTAGAAGTCAGGATTTCAATGAAATTTACAAAAATTCATTTATTCATTTATTTCATCATGAATGCTTCAAAATTATAGAAATTACAGAAAAACTCCACTAGAATGTAATTAAAAATGCTTTAGGCATTTGGCTTTGCGTTTTTGCTGCTCTGTGTCAGTTTCACGATGCAGGAACCAGCAGAAATCGCCCATCATGTTCGGGTTGTGCCGCCCTTGGTAACGCGTCTCCATGAGTGAAATCTCTTGGTGGAATCGCTCGCCGTGCTCGTCCGAGACTGCTCCCAAGTTGTCAGGGAAGAAGTTCAGGTGATGGTGTAGGAAATGGATTTTCAGGGACATCCTGGAGCCAAGTTTCCTGAAGGACTCCAGCAGCTGCTGCACTATTTCTTCATAGTTGTCCGCGCGCTCGTTCCCCAAGAAGTTGTCCGTCACAGCTTTGAAGCTCCTCCACGCTGCCAGCTCTGGGGTTTAGAGTTGTCGGAAAAGTTTCGTCCTTCATAATCTGTCGGATTTGCGGTCCAACAAAGACACCAGCCTTGATCTTGGCCTCCGACAAGGTGTTGCCAAACTTTTCCTTGAGGTATAAAAACCCACGCCCATTCAGATCCATTGCCCGTACAAAACTTTTCATCAAGCCGAGCTTTATGTGGAGTGGTGGAAGGAAAACCTTGGCTGGGTCGACAAAGGCGACATGCTTCACGTTGTGTCGACCAGGTACATGCTCTTTTCGCTCTTCCCAATCTTTCTTCGTCCAGTGATTCTTGTCGTCTCTGCTATCCCAGAGACAAAGGAAGCACATGTATTTCGTGTAGCCTGACTGCAGCCCTAACAACAGCGCCACCACTTTCAAGTCTCCGCAGATGTGCCAGTTGAAGTCATTGTACTTGATGGAATCAAGCAGCTGCCGCATAGTCTCATAGGTCTCTGTCATGCCGAACGCGTGAGCCAGTGGGACTGATGGTTTCTCGTTGCCATTGTGGAGCAAAACAGCCTTCAAGCTGTTCTTCCCCGAGTCGATGAAGAGGCGCCAGTCTGCAGGATCGTGATCACACCCAAGTTCTTTCAACAGACCGTTGATGTCACTGCAGAATGTCATCGTGTCTTCCATCTCAAAGAACTCAGCCATGTCTCTGTGACGTGCTCTGAACAAGGATATCTTGGTGTTAGGTTCAAGTAGATTCCACTGCTGCAGCCTTGATCCAAGCAGCTCTGCCTTCGCCTTTGACAGCGAGAGATCTCTTACAAGATCATTTAAGTCTCCCTGGTTCAGAAGGTGTGATTCTTGAGTGTCGGGTTCAAAAGGTTCATCATCACCATCCTCTTCACCACTGCTTACAGCTATGTTCTGATCAGCTGGAGGTGTTGGAACGGGGTTCTCGTCATCATGAGGCACAGGTTTACGAGCAGAGACGCAGTCAGCGTACTTGATGTGACCTTTATTCTTCTTGTTGAAGCCGGCGATGCTTGTGCAGCAGAAATAACAATCATCATGATGATTCTGCGGCTCACGCCATATCATGGGCACCGCAAATGGCATGCTCGCGCGCTTGCCCACCAACCACTGAGTCAAGGTTGTGTGACAGCTTGTGCAGCAGATGTGTGGTGCCCAGCTCTGTTCTTGGTCCCCCACTTTACACCCGAAGTAGTGAAAGTAGGCGGCCTTCATTTTCACTGCTGTAGATATACTTCGCTGTTGATCTTTTTTGGTATACCGACCACAGACATAACAGAAGTTGTCAGGATGATTGGTACAGGAACGCCTACTCATCTTTATCTGAAAGAAAGAAATATAACACAAGTTAACAACAATTGTACGAAATAGACATGTTAAAGACATATGTAAATTTCATTGAAATCCTGACTTCTCGGCAATGGGAATATTTCTGTTCCTGAAAATCCTGACGTGATACAGCAAAACGGTTATGATTTTTGAAATCAGCGTACCCAAATTAGTCTTAATCACTTTACACATCTCCAGTAAAAAAAAATTTTTGAAATTTGTTGTTCAGTGTTATTGAGCCAAGCGGGCTCCGAGATACAACTCGGAGATTAGAAGAAACCAAAAGGGTGGTTCAGTACTCCAAGGGGTGTAAGACCTTGGTCCGGTTGGATAAAATTCCCTCATCCTGAAGGAAAGAATCCCCTAGTAAAGGTCCACTGTGGTTCCTTTGTGAAGGATTTCCTTGAGGACGGAAGGTTGAGTCAAGCTTTCGGAGCCGTTGCTCCCAATAACCCCCTTGAACTCCAACAATCGCCGTCAAACTCCAGCAATGCAACCAATCAGATTGGAGACAGAGGAAAAGTCCTCTGATTGGAGAGAAGAACAAGAGGCGTTCGAAACCTCACTGGTGGTGAAGCGATCGACAAACCGGCTTCAGGAAGAGACAGAAGCACTAGTCGAGGCTTTTCTCAAGCAAGAGAGACGCAACACCTTGTTTAGTTGTACCAGTACGTGCCCGAACGTGAAAAAAATACAAAACTTTCAAACCACGTGCCAGAAACAAACACACAGGCCGTTCCTTCGCTCTTGCGGGCCCGTACGTGCGTGGCCGTACGTGCAAACCAAAAATAAAAAAAACTTTCAAACAACCACACAGGCTGTTCCTTCGCTCTCGTAAACAACGACTGGATTGGGGCATTGAATTTATCTATAAATGCGCATAAGAAATCGAGAAATTATTAAAATACACATAGTCATCACTATCCGAAAGTCCGTACGTTGTAACCCGTAATGGGGAACGTGGCTGAGAATCTCTTCCCCAACGGCCACGCCTACGCACCAACGTGTCTTGTCATTGGTTTGGTAAATAAATGGCCATAACTTGGGAACCACTTGTCCAATTAATATAAAACCTTGAAAAGGCACATACTCGGGTCCCCAGCAATATAACTGGCAAGTTTCAATTAGATCAGACCAGTGGTTGTTGAGAAACAGCGGTCACAGACACACACACACACACACACACACACACACACACACACACACACACACACACACACACACACACACACACACACACACACACACACACACTGTTGGAATTATAGATAGATGATTAGAAATGGATGAGAAATGATATTGCCAAGGATCAATCATCAGTAGGATTTTCCAGGGAATGAAAGATCACGAAGACGAGGAAGACGACTGGTCCCCAGATACTGCTTTGGGGTACTCCAGCCTTGACAGGGAAGGATCCTGTTGAGAGATACACTCTGTGTAAGTGTAAGATGTCAGTGATCCATGAGAGAAGATGGCCTTGGATGCCAGAAGCAGAGAGTTTGGAGATCAAGGCAGGGTGGCAGACTGTATCAAATGCTCGAGATATGTCCAGAGAAAGCATTGTCTCATGTCTGAGATTGAGAGTTTTCATCCATTGTTGGGAGTGCAAAAGCAGCATGTTCAGGGTATAATGACAGGGTCAGAAACCAAACTGATGATCTGAGATCAGGCAGTTGGAGAAAAGGAAGGATTTTATTCCAACCACAATGACCTTGCTGATAATTGGAAGCAAGCTAATAAGGGTGTCATTAAAAAAGTTCCGTTATTGCACTGATGTTGGCTAACTTCCAGGCAGACGGAAACTGACCCAGAAAGAATGATTGAGTGAACAGAGCAGAAAGAATGACCAAGAGCAGCAGAGCGGGTTTTGGGGATACATACACTGATGCCTTCTGGGTATGTCACATAATGAGTCGAGGTTTGCCAGAAACATATCCAACTTCAATGGGAAAGACGTACGAGAGGGGAGCATTGTGTAGATGTTGAGAGTGAGGGGTCAGGTAGAGATTATTTCAGAGCAAATGCAAAATTGATGATTTCGGCCTTCTCACGAGCAGTGCCAGCTGTGATGAGCAGCTGTGGTGTCACAGTGGGAAATTGATTTCTTGATAGAAACTGCAACTCCACCACCAGAACGGCCTTCATGACTGTTGAACCTGAAAAGTCGATACCCAGGAAGAGATAGATAATGAGGAATTAGGGACATCTTGTGGGAGGAAAAATTCTGTTCCACAGATAATGTCAGGTTTATCAGTTCCAGTTTGGATTGAGAGATCTCTCAAATTGTAGTGAAAACGTAGGATGTTGGAGATCCATTGAAGAATAGATTGGCGAAGAGATGCTGTTAACAAAGAGTGGGAGAGAGCGGCCGGGACACGGGGCAGTGGAGAGGGGGTGGGACTTCTGGAAAGCGGAGAGAGGGGGCGGGATGCTGGGGAAGCGGAGTGGGATTGGATGGAAAGTAAGATAAATTAAAATGAAAAGCGTACCTTGGCCTTAGGCCAAAGGTTATCTTGCCAAAAGACCTTGATTTCAGAGTTTCATTTTTTATGAAAAATCAGTTTTTTCGTCATGACGTCATCAAAGACGTCATAACGACGAAATTTTTATATATCTGAGAAACACTCTTCTCGGGCTTCAATTTCAGGTACTACTCGATATTGTTAGTCAAAGATTTAAAAATGACCTTCATGAAGGTCAACTTCGACCTTAGGCGGTAACCATGAAGGTCAAGGCCGATCACCACCAAAAACGAATCAGCTGAGCGCCTATCGATATGCTACATATCCACCAGGTTTGGAGATCATCCGATAAAAATTACTCAAAAGCTAAGGGTTTCGTTGATTTTGATGTTTGACCTTCTGGTGACCTTTACCTTTGACCTTGACCTTCGAAATTTTGGGCGTCGAAAGCTATTACGCTCACGAGTATACATGTCAAGTTTGAGAGCCATTGCTTTAGAACTGTGACTTCGAGAGCAAGTTGAAAGTTGAAAATCAATTGTAACAGACAAATACATAAATATATAAACAAAAAAACAAACAAACCGATTGAGTAACATGTCTTGCTTTGGCAAGAAAAAAAAAAACTCAACATTTCGCTTCCATCCCACTCGCAAGGATTGACACACACCTTGATAGACCTGAAGGGTTTGTGTTCAGTTACCAATCAGCTTGTGGAGCGTTTGCCACGTGTCTGAGTATTCAAGCAAGTTCTCCATTCGAAACCGTTGATAATTTGGAACCCAAGGAGCCATGAGGTTTCCCTAAAATTTTTGAAGAACATCAAGTTTAAGGGTTGTCTTCGTCATTGGGGAACCTCTCCTCTTCCTTGTAGGCTCCTCTTTATACCTGCTGCTATCATAAGAAACTTGTTTGGGAAGTTGTTGCCCCAAGAAGATCAAGTGGCACTGTGAAGAAACCCATAATCTTTTCTACCCTTGTTAAGTGAACCCAAATCCCGACTCCTTAAAATTATCCAATTTTCCCTCATTGGAGTTTCCATCTGTATCCATTTTAGACCAAATAAAAAATAAACAACAGTTCATCGTCCCCGCCCACTTCCTTTTTTGAAGTCATCTCCTTTTTTAGCTCACCTGGAACATTGTTCCGCGGAGTTTATGCGATCAAGCAGTGTCCGTAGGTGATCCAGTCAGTGAGTCAGTCCGTAAACACTTCAGTTATTATCACTTGAACCAAACACGATTTTCATGAAACTTGGCCACAAGATTTATATCGAATGCGTAAAGAAGTGTGTATCAACCGCATCAAAATCTGTTGGGGGGGGGTGGTTGAACCTCCCCCCCACCCCCAAACGTTTTTTTTTGGTAATTGCTCTCCTGAAAAACGACTCATGTGATTTTGATGAAACTTCACTGCAACCTTCATCGCCTGTGATGTACCAAAGTTTATCAAATGCATCAAAATCTGCGCTCATTGAAGGTGTCTATAGGAGGGTTTTGACCCCCAAAATAGGTATTTGGTCTCTTTTCTGAAAGTGCACACACGATTTTGATGAAATTCGACCACAACCTTCATCACCCGTGATGTACCAAAGTTTAGTGTCTGGAGAAAAAGCTGTGCTCACCAAGAGGGTCCACAGGGACGGGGGAGGTTGACTCCACTAAAAAGGTATTTGCTCTCTTCTCCAAAACTACGTGCACAATTTCGATGAAACTTGACCACAACTTTCATCACCCGTGATGTACCAAAATTTGTTCACGGCATCAAAAAATTCAGGGTCTGAGGAGGTCGGTGGGGGGTTTGAGTGACTTGCTCCTGATCCAGGTGAGCATCAGGACAGGTGGTCCTATGTTTTGTTATTTTGTCAAACATCACGAGAAAAAAAAGAGCGTCCTTCGTGTCGAACTCGTCCAACACATGCGTCCTTCGTGTCCAACTCGTCCACCACATGCGTCCTCTGTATCCAACTCGTCCACCACATGCGTCCTCTGTATCCAACTCGTCCACCACATGCATGCATGGTTTGCGTGTTACATCCTGATCCATTCAGTGTACTCGCTCTTCCACGAGCCTCGACTATGTACTGGATTCAAAATAACCAACCTGAAAACGACGACCAGGACAGCATTTGGTGGAATAACACATGAGCACCGCTTACATTTGCGGCCACAATTTTGTTAAACTGTGTCGAGCCCTCTCTTTCGTTGGACTGTTTGTTTGAGTGCTCAAAATCAATGAAGCCACTTGGGGAGTGCCCTACAAGCTGCTTGCCTATGGAACACAGCCCTTACCGGACATGACATGCAGCACGAATCTCAGGTAGGTGAGGTCCAAGGTAAACTTTAGAATCATGTTTTTGATCATGAAAAAACACCGAATTCATATTTGTCGTTTTACGTCGTGTTTAGGCCGAGGTCACATTTGCCACGGGTCGTGTTTAGGCCGACGGAGAGCCGCACGGCATATTTAGAAATCGTGGAGACCGAAAACGTGGGGGTGCCGTACGGTCTTTGGTTTGATGTCGCACGGTGACCTTAGGGCGTCGCTGCGGCGGCCATAGAATTTTCAAGGCAGACGCAAGGTGCCCGCAAGGCGACCGCAGGGGGCCCTAAGGCGAACGTGCGGCCAGACGGACAGTAACGAGTGGGTATATATACCAGTTCTTTTTTTTACTGAAATAAAAATATACCAGTATATATAACTGAATACACTAAAACTATAATATACCTCGGTCCCTCATAATCCGAACGACCCATTGTTTGAACAAATTGGAATCCGAACAATTTTTTCGAGAAAATTTTGCCCTAAAAACCTAATACATTTTAAAAAACCGAACACAACGTGGCGTTCATGTTTGTTCACGTATCTCCCCCACCTGTTCGAGCCGCATCTTCACGCTTTGTTCATTCAGTTCGTCGGTGGAAGTCCTCGTGAAAGCATCTCTCGTGTGTCGATCGATACTTTAGGCCTCAGTCACATTTGCTCTACGGCGAGGATACGGCGGCCGTACGCCCTCTGATTGACAGAAACGTGCGGCGGCCACAGAGAAACTGAGGTGGCCTCAGGGTGGCCCTACGCCGTATGGCTATATTTTACAGGCCGTAAGGTCACCGTGGAATTATAACGTGGAGTTATAACTTTTTTTCATTTCTACGTTCGCCGCAGAAATTCGACAAACCGAAACAAAAGAACTGGTAAAAAAAAAAATTAACCCATTCTTTACTGTCCGTCTGGCCGCACGTTCGGCCTAGGGCCCCCCTGTGGTCGCCTTGCGTCTGCCTTCAAAATTCTATGGCCGCCGCAGCGACGCCCTAAGGTCACCGTGCGACATCAAATCAAAGACCGTACGGCACCCCCACGTTTTCGGTCTCCACAATTTATAAATCCGCCGTGCAGCTCCCCGAAAAACAAAAACATATGTGACTGCTACATTGTGTGTCCGTGGAAATACTGCAGCCACTTTATAATTGCTAGTGCCCGTACATTTTGTAGACCCTCCGGCCACCGAGCCAAATGTGACTTTGGCCTTACCTCGTGTTTTCACCTTCACTTGTGATGTTTGTTTTTTTAATCATCTTGTGTTTTAATTAATAACAAAAAAGCAATCCGATCTCGTGGTGTGACAGACTGTTGGGCAAGGATTGAATTTCACAGCAAAACCAGTTGTAATTTGGAATATCCATGATTACGTCAGCCCGATGCGTTTGATGAAAGTGATTGTGGTTCTGCGGGCATCATGTTTGATGAGCTGCCCTGGGGGCAGAGCTCTCGCAGAGTGCACGAGCGATCGGAACTCAAGCCGGAGCTTGAGCCTGTGTGGACCTTTGGATGTGGTGATTGTACCAGTTTACATACCATACACCGCCACCGAAGGTCATTGACTCATCTTATTTTACCTTAAACATGGGGAATTTCAGTTTAAAGTGTCTTGAAAGTGGGTTTTCTTTGGGTCCAGGAACGGATTAATTCACTCCATTATTTCTTATTGGGATAATATTTTTGGAATCCGAACTTTTAGCAATCCGAACAGCCTCCTAAAACGAATTAAATTTGGATTCTGGGGGCACCATGGTATAGGCAAACACCTATACTCAGATCTCTCGCGGTAGCGCACGGTGGACGCACGGTCGACGCAGACTGCCACGGAGGCCGTACGTAGGTGCACGGCGGGCTTAGGGGAACCTTGCGTCGACCCTGCGTTGCCCGCAGGTAGTCACACAGACCGCAAGGCCACCGTACGGCGACCGTGGAAATAGTGCGGCCGCCGTAATTTTTGGGGGGTTGGGAAAATTCATTTTTCATTGAGAAGAGCTTACGGCAGCCGCACGAATAACGCAAGCCCACCGTACGCCCTACGTACGGTCGACGTGGAACACATCTACGTCATAGCTTGGCTTGTCGAATTGCTTCGGCGAACATAGAAATGAAAAAAAGTTATAACTCTGCATTATAATTCCACAGCGACCTTACGGCCTGTAAAATATAGCCAAACGGCGTAGGGCCTCCCTGAGGCCACCTCAGTTTCTCTGCGGCCGCGCACGTTTCTGTCAATTCAGAGGGCATACGGCCGCCGTATCCTCGCCGTAGAGCAAATGTGACCTAGGCCTTAGCACCTAGGCCAGTTATACTTGCAAAATCCACCACCACCCCCCAAAAACGTTGCCATGGAAACATCAAATTGTCCATTTCATTAATATTAAAATTGACAATCTCAATCAAAGCTCAGGTTAATCAGATGAAAATTTATGATTTTAGAAGTTTGACCTTGAGTTGACCTTTGACCTTTTTGACTCAAATATAGATGGATTCCCAATTCAGTGATGGACAATGCAAATGCTATTTAATTATCAAGTTAATCATATGAAAAATGACGATTTTAGAAATCTAACCACAAGATGACCTTTGACCACAAAATCAATAAGATTCTCAGTTGAGACTAGATCAACAACTTAGTAAAGTTTCATGATGATAAGTTTAAAATTGTGACCTGTATGTGATTGACAAACAGAAAAAACAAGTGGGGTTGACTCTCCCTGTCATCCTTCTGAGGTTGGCAAAGTGAGTGCAAGCTTGTTGGTATCCTGTGTTGGAGTGGTAACCTGTCCTGTGTTGGAGTGGTAACCTGTCCTGTGTTGGAGTGGTAACCTGTCCTGTGTTGGAGTGGTAACCTGTCCTGTGTTGGAGTGGTAACCTGTCCTGTGTTGGAGTGGTAACTTGTCCTGTGTTGGAGTGGTAACCTGTCCTGTGTTGGAGTGGTAACCTGTCCTGTGTTGGAGTGGTAACCTGTCCTGTGTTGGAGTGGTAACCTGTCCTGTGTTGGAGTGGTAACCTGTCCTGTGTTGGAGTGGTAACCTGTCCTGTGTTGGAGTGGTAACCTGTCCTGTGTTGGAGTGGGTAACCTGTCCTGTGTTGGAGTGGGTAACCTGTCCAGGATTGTAACAACAGTCAAGGAGACTGGTTTGGCAGCACCAACGCTCTGCACAGAGTCTGGTCCCATTGGAGGGATTCATGTTTTCTCGTTCCTTTTTAAGTTGACGTCATGAGGATTGTTCAGCTGGAAGGGAGGAGGAGGGCTCTGCCCCTGGGGGAGTTCGGGCGGACGCCATTTCAGGACGGTTTTGAGTGTCAAGGGTGCGTCGGCTTTTTCCTGTATTCTGTATCCTGTTAAGTTTGTATTACGATTGATTCTCAGCTCGGTTAGCAAAATTAATCTTCCGGGGTGCTGGGAGGAGGTGATTAAGGATGATCAACATTTCTAGTGATGATGACGAGGGTTCATCTTGGTCGGTTAATCGAACTGGGAAGAGGGGTAGACCACGGCGGGAGAGTACCGAAGGGTCAGAACCTCCCCGAGTGGTTAAGGCCTTCTCCATCCCCGATGAGTACCATTCCAAAATATTACTTATACTTTTTGGCTTCTGATGGCTTTACACCCTTAAGCCTTGACATCCCAATTAAAATGGCTACACTGATTAACAAGGAATTCGGAGATGTGTCCAGGACCAAAAACCTCAGATCCGGCGACCTTTTCATTGAGTGTAAATCAGTCGCTCGATGGGAGACGGTGATGAATGCCTCGTATTTTGGCGGGGTCCGGGTCGTGTGTCGGGTTCCTTGGTATCTAAGGGAGAGTCGAGGAGTCATTTAAGGGATTGCTCCCTCCATTGAAATTGATGACATCAAGAGCCATTTAGCTGAGGTAGGAGTGGTCGACACCCGCCGTCTCACCACAGTCAGGGATGAGGTCAAAGTCAATACTGTTACGGATTTGGAAGCCTCTTACACACAGACAGTCAGCAGTCCCAAAGTTTAGTTATTTCGTTAAGTATATGTGTATGGTTCGAATCCATCCCCTGTGTCTAACGGGAATTTCATGTGTGCGCTGTTAGTTTTTTTTATATTCCCCAACAACAACATCCTACTTCGTTCCACCACCCAACCAAACCGTGCACTGACTCCATTGTCCACGTGTTTTTGTCTGAAGGCGAGGGCGGATCCTCCATCGCCTCAGATCGAGGCTCCGCTCCGAAGAAGGGCAGGGAGTGTTTCCTCCAGGCAATGGACGAAGAGCGAGCAAAGCCGAGGCGCTCCAGCCAATGGGAAGCCAGAATGCCAGAAACAACTGCAGAGCTTCTTCGGGGGGGGGCGGGCCACCGACACGCCCCCCCGTCCAATGTGAGGGAGAGTTACCTCAGGACGGATCCTCCCACCTCGCAGGAGGGGTTGAATAATTGTCGATGCGATCCGTCCGGGTCGTCTCGTCTGGTCTGGTCTGATGGCCATCTTCCGTCTTGGTGCTGGCTGGCATCTGCCGCTTCGTCTTGGTTCCTTGGTGCTTGGCGCGAGGTTGTCCGTGTGGGTTCGAGTCCCACCGTGGTGGTTGGAGCGTCCGATCTTCCCAAGCCCTCCCACAAGAAACCCGAGCTCCACAAGGTCAGGTCGGCAAGTCGTGCGAATGCGGCCAGGTACCAGCAGAACTCTGACCCTCCAGTTCATCTGTCCTCCCGGGCTGAAGGTCTAAATAAAGCCGGCCGGCCCCATTTCTTTTTGGGTGTGTGTGTCTGTCTGCGGCCAGTCTGATAAGTAGAAATTGTATAAGTGTTGATTGCTCATTGTACATTGCATTTTATTCGGAATAAGTCTGCACTGTGTCTTATTATTGTAAATAAATATCTGTTGAATGTTCCAGTTCATTGCCCGTCGTTTCTATCATTGACCCAGCATGGTTCGGGCTTGAGAATCAGTGAGGCCGTTTGTTCCGTAAGTTGTCATTTGGACCGGTGCGGCTCTAGTAATTCCTGCTCGGTCACGCCGGACCCGAGTCGGTAAATGCGACTCGGTTCGGACAGAGTCGGCCGAGGGTGTGGTTTCCCCAGTAGTTAGACGACGTGGGTACTTAGGTATATTGGAATTGGACAATTAACCCTACCCCACGCCATAAAAATATTGGTGTCCACGGTCTGCAAATGGACTCGTGACCTTTGGAGTTATCCAAGGGTTACGACCTTCAATTCCGGGTGTTCAGTGGGAGATGGCCCAACTGCTCTGTCTCGCGGTTGTTATCACCACCGGAACCTGGCACCACAACAGCACCACTTCAATGGTTTTGTCTTTTGGCAACCCAGTCCTTCCCCCAAAGTTTTTCCTTGGGTATCAAGTCTTCACTGTTTGGGAATATATTCCAGCACCTTTACATGTTCCAAGTTCCACAAGTTTGGTCATTGTGCTCCAGCCTGTAGGGGCAAACAACGCTGCAGAAAACCGATGTGGATATCTACATTATATAAGATGGGTTCATTGGTTTTATCACCCACGTGATTATGTACATTATATAAGATGGTTTATTGGTTTTATCACCCACGTGGATATGTACATTATATAAGATGGTTTATTGGTTTTATCACCCACGTGGATATGTACATTATATAAGATGGTTCATTGGTTTTATCACCCACGTGATTATGTACATTATATAAGATGGCTTATTGGTTTTATCATCCACGTGATTATGTACATTATATAAGATGGTTTATTGGTTTTATCACCCACGTGGATATGTACATTATATAAGATGGTTTATTGGTTTTATCATCCACGTGATTATGTACATTATATAAGATGGCTTATTGGTTTTATCACCCACGTGATAATGTACATTATATAAGATGGTTTATTGGTTTTATCATCCACGTGGATATGTACATTATATAAGATGGTTTATTGGTTTTATCACCCACGTGGATATGTACATTATATAAGATGGTTCATTGGTTTTATCATCCACGTGATTATGTACATTATATAAGATGGGTTTATTGGTTTTATCACCCACGTGATAATGTACATTATATAAGATGGTTTATTGGTTTTATCACCCACGTGGATATGTACATTATATAAGATGGTTCATTGGTTTTATCATCCACGTGATTATGTACATTATATAAGATGGGTTTATTGGTTTTATCACCCACGTGATTATGTACATTATATAAGATGGGTTTATTGTTTTTGTCACCCACGTGGATATGTACATTATATAAGATGGGTTTATTGGTTTTGTCACCCACGTGGATATGTACATTATATAAGATGGTTTATTGGTTTTATCACCCACGTGGATATGTACATTATATAAGATGGTTTATTGGTTTTATCACCCACGTGATTATGTACATTATATAAGATGGGTTTATTGGTTTTATCATCCACGTGATTATGTACATTATATAAGATGGGTTTATTGGTTTTATCACCCACGTGATTATGTACATTATATAAGATGGGTTTATTGGTTTTATCACCCACGTGATTATGTACATTATATAAGATGGGTTTATTGGTTTTATCACCCACGTGATTATGTACATTATATAAGATGGTTTATTGGTTTTATCACCCACGTGATTATGTACATTATATAAGATGGTTCATTGGTTTTATCACCCACGTGGACATGTACATTATATAAGATGGGTTTATTGGTTTTATCACCCACGTGATTATGTACATTATATAAGATGGTTCATTGGTTTTATCACCCACGTGGACATGTACATTATATAAGATGGTTTATTGGTTTTATCATCCACGTGATTATGTACATTATATAAGATGGTTTATTGGTTTTATCACCCACGTGATTATGTACATTATATAAGATGGTTTATTGGTTTTATCATCCACGTGATTATGTACATTATATAAGATGGGTTTATTGGTTTTATCACCCACGTGATTATGTACATTATATAAGATGGGTTTATTGGTTTTATCACCCACGTGATTATGTACATTATATAAGATGGGTTTATTGGTTTTATCACCCACGTGATTATGTACATTATATAAGATGGGTTTATTGGTTTTATCACCCACGTGATTATGTACATTATATAAGATGGGTTTATTGGTTTTATCACCCACGTGATTATGTACATTATATAAGATGGTTCATTGGTTTTATCACCCACGTGGACATGTACATTATATAAGATGGGTTTATTGGTTTTATCACCCACGTGATTATGTACATTATATAAGATGGTTCATTGGTTTTATCACCCACGTGGACATGTACATTATATAAGATGGTTTATTGGTTTTATCATCCACGTGATTATGTACATTATATAAGATGGTTTATTGGTTTTATCACCCACGTGATTATGTACATTATATAAGATGGTTTATTGGTTTTATCATCCACGTGATTATGTACATTATATAAGATGGGTTTATTGGTTTTATCACCCACGTGATTATGTACATTATATAAGATGGGTTTATTGGTTTTATCACCCACGTGATTATGTACATTATATAAGATGGTTTTATTGGTTTTATCACCCACGTGATTATGTACATTATATAAGATGGTTCATTGGTTTTATCACCCACGTGGACATGTACATTATATAAGATGGTTTATTGGTTTTATCATCCACGTGATTATGTACATTATATAAGATGGGTTTATTGGTTTTATCACCCACGTGATTATGTACATTATATAAGATGGGTTTATTGGTTTTATCACCCACGTGATTATGTACATTATATAAGATGGTTTTATTGGTTTTATCACCCACGTGATTATGTACATTATATAAGATGGGTTTATTGGTTTTATCACCCACGTGATTATGTACATTATATAAGATGGTTTATTGGTTTTATCACCCACGTGATTATGTACATTATATAAGATGGTTTTATTGGTTTTATCACCCACGTGATTATGTACATTATATAAGATGGTTCATTGGTTTTATCACCCACGTGGACATGTACATTATATAAGATGGTTTATTGGTTTTATCATCCACGTGATTATGTACATTATATAAGATGGTTTATTGGTTTTATCACCCACGTGATTATGTACATTATATAAGATGGTTTATTGGTTTTATCACCCACGTGATTATGTACATTATATAAGATGGTTTATTGGTTTTATCACCCACGTGATTATGTACATTATATAAGATGGGTTTATTGGTTTTATCACCCACGTGATTATGTACATTATATAAGATGGTTTATTGGTTTTATGTCCCAAGTGGTGAATTGTACCCTATAGCTGAAACACGGAACAGATCTGAAAAAATCCATATTATTTCCTCTGCAGTGTCAGACATCTTGGTTTGGGTTTGGAGGAGTTTTCTTTCAAGTTGATCAACAAAATATTCAACCAATGGATCCATAAACACAGAGGGATGAACTCCAAACATTCCCAGGATTCCCGGTCTGATTCATCCACATCATCCAATGATTTACACGACGTTTCCCTCCTCATGGGGGAAGTTTATTAAATTCATCAGCGATCTCACATCCACACTCGATATAATCCATTGGTTATTGAAGTAACCTGGTTTAAAATCCCCAACACATTTAAGATTACCGGTTACATCCCTCAATGTATTCTCTGGACAAGTGAACTGGTTAAATACACTTTACCAAGTAAACCACACGTAACCTCGACTCTTTAAATGGATCCGAAAATTAATTACTGAAATGGGGGGGGGGGGGACAGTATGAAATATATATTATGTTATCATCATCATCATTATATTGTTCGTTGTTGGTTGTAACCGTGACATGGGGACCGGGGGGGGGGGGTTGGTGGAACCTCGTGGGTCTGAAAACGAGAATAAACAAGAGTTGTTCGACCACATTTCCTCGTAATGACTTGTTCGAACACGCTGTGTGAGAGTCCGTCCCGTTTGAGACTTCGCGCCGTGTGAGACTATGCCCAGTTTGATACCACGTCACCGTGTTCGAGCCGCGCTGTGTGACACAACTCCCCGTGTGAGAACACGCTGTGTGACACAACTCCCCGTGTGAGAACACGCTGTGTGACACAACTCACCGTGTTCGAGCCGCGCTGTGTGACACAACTCCCCGTGTGAGAACACGCTGTGTGACACAACTCCCCGTGTGAGAGTTCTGTCGGTCTTGTTCGTTCTGGAGTTGAAGATAATGGCTTCCAAATAGGGTTTATGTTTGATAATTCACGGAGCTGTTCGTCGGTGCTCGGTTGGATCAGGATGTATAAAAGGTAATTTATTATAATACTTTACATTACAAAGCTGTTTAACTCTGGATTTATTATGTTAATCTTTATTGTTTTGGATTGTATAAGATCGTGATCGATGAGAAACGCTGCGATTTCTTTGTTTAATGAGGGGAGGGGAGGACGAGGTATTATGTAGAGGGAGGGGGGGGACAAGGTATTATGGGGAGGGAGGGGGGACGAGGTATTATGTAGAGGGAGGGGGGACGAGGTATTATGGGGAGGCAGGGGGGACGAGGTATTATGTAGAGGGAGGGGGACGAGGTATTATGGGGAGGGAGGGGGGACGAGGTATTATGGGGGGAGGAGACAAGGTATTATTGGGAGCGAGGGGGACGAGGTATTATGGGGAGGGAGGGGGGACGAGGTATTATGGGGAGGGAGGGGGGACCAGGTATTATGGGGAGGGAGGGGGGACCAGGTATTATGGGGAGGGAGGGGGGACGAGGTGTTATGGGAAGGGAGGGGACGAGGTATTATGGGGAGGGAGGGGGACCAGATATTATGGGGAGGGAGGGGGACCAGGTATTATGGGGAGGGAGGGGGACCAGGTATTATGTGGAGGGAGGGGGACGAGGTATTATTGGGAGCGAGGGGGGACGAGGTATTATGGGGAGGGAGGGGGGACGAGGTATTATGGGGAGGGAGGGGGACGAGGTATTATGGGGAGGGAGGGGGACGAGGTATTATGGGGGAGGAGACAAGGTATTATTGGGAGCGAGGGGGACGAGGTATTATGGGGAGGGAGGGGGACGAGGTATTATGGGGAGGGAGGGGGGACCAGGTATTATGGGGAGGGAGGGGGGACCAGGTATTATGGGGAGGGAGGGGGACGAGGTGTTATGGGAAGGGAGGGGACGAGGTATTATGGGGAGGGAGGGGGGACCAGATATTATGGGGAGGGAGGGGGGACCAGGTATTATGGGGAGGGAGGGGGGACCAGGTATTATGTGGAGGGAGGGGGACGAGGTATTATGGGGAGGGAGGGGGACGAGGTATTATGTAGAGGGAGGGGGGACGAGGTATTATGGGGAGGGAGGGGGGACGAGGTATTATGGGGGGAGGAGACAAGGTATTATTGGGAGCGAGGGGGACGAGGTATTATGGGGAGGGAGGGGGACCAGGTATTATGGGGAGGGAGGGGGACCAGGTATTATGGGGAGGGAGGGGGACCAGGTATTATGGGGAGGGAGGGGGGACGAGGTATTATGGGAAGGGAGGGGACGAGGTATTATGGGGAGGGAGGGGGACCAGATATTATGGGGAGGGAGGGGGGACCAGGTATTATGGGGAGGGAGGGGGGACCAGGTATTATGTGGAGGGAGGGGGGACGAGGTATTATGGGAAGGGAGGGGGACGAGGTATTATGGGGAGGGAGGGGGAACCAGGTATTATGGGGAGGGAGGGGGGACGAGGTATTATGGGGAGGGAGGGGGACCAGGTATTATGGGGAGGGAGGGGGGACGAGGTATTATGGGGAGCGAGGGGCGACCAGGTATTATAGGGAGGGAGGGGGACGAGGTATTATGGGGAGGGAGGGGGGACGAGGTATTATGGGGAGGGAGGGGGAACCAGGTATTATGGGGAGGGAGGGGGGACGAGGTATTATGGGGAGGGAGGGGGGACCAGGTATTATGGGGAGGGAGGGGGGACGAGGTATTATGGGGAGCGAGGGGGGACCAGGTATTATGGGGAGGGAGGGGGGACCAGGTATTATGGGGAGGGAGGGGGGACCAGGTATTATGGGGAGGGAGGGGGGACGAGGTATTATGGGGAGGGAGGGGGGGACCATATTCAACGAATGGATCCATAAACACAGAGGGACGGACTCCAAACATTCCCAGGATTCCTGGGCTGATTCATCCAATAATTTACACGAAGTTTACCTGCCTATTATTATTAGACTCCTGTGTGTCACAAGACCCTGTCTTAGACACGAACTTCTGTAATAATATTATTATTATTAGACCCCTTTCTGTCCGTTTGTTTGTCGGTTGTAAAATCGAAGATTTTTCAAGTATATTGATCAGTCATTTTGTTATTCCGTCTGTTTGTCACCGACAGATCACAATTTTAAACCGATCTTCACGAAACTTCATCACACGGTCGAGTTTATCATAACGAAGAAGCCCACTGGTTTTTGAGGTCAAAAGGTCAACACAAGCCCAAGATCAGCGACGAAGGTGAGGTTTCTAAAATCCTCAATTTTCATGCAATTGACTTGTAATTTGAAGAGGATTTATAATTCAAGTCACTGGATTCAAAACCTAATTATTTTCTAGGTCCACATCTGCCAAAAGGTCAACATCGTCCGAATTTCTAAAATCCTCAATTTTCATCTGATTGACTTGAAAGTTGAAGATGATTTGCATATTTGGTCATTCAATTCAACCACCAATTATTTTTCATGTCAAACTTGTTTTATGCATTTTGCAAGTATCTTCTCGGCACAACGTCGTCTTCTTTGTTTTTCTGTTTGTTTGTGTGCAAAACATCTCAACACGTTGTGGACAGATCTGGATGAAACTTGATGGGGAGGTTGGGTGTGTGACAAGGATGAATTGATTTGATTTTGGTGAAGATCCGAATCAGGATCGGGATACGAGATTTATTTTTATTTTTATTTTTTTAATTAAAATGGAATATATTTTTTTTAATGTTAATTTAAAATTTGAATTTTAAATTTAATTGAGAGATCGGGCTAAAACCGATATATTTCTTGCGCCTGATATGCTCTCTTGGATCAGGCATTGCATGGTGGAGGGATGTGATGTGCTCCACCAAGTGCCCTTCTAGTTGTTCCTGCTGTGACAGACAAGATACACATGAAATACAATGTAAATCTAATACACAGTGTTTCCTCCATTTAAAAAAAACCAAATGCATTGTGGCAAGTTTCTGTCCTGTTGATGAATCCTTGTGTTGTCCTCTGGACCTTTACGTCATCTATCCGGTCTTGATGTAAGTGACATATATTGCCTCTGAATTTAACTGCAGTTGCTTCGTAGCGTTTCAGAAGCAGGTTTCCACCCGATGGAGAAATTGGAATGGGCGCTCTGCTTGGCAGGAAGTAGCATGGCAGTCACCTGGAGAGTTTCTCCACCTGGGGGTAAAGAGGCCACATATCAGGTGATATCGCAGTCAGTGCTCCCCAAGCATCGAAAACAGTTTGGGGTGGAAATTCTGCCGGAACACTTTCAATTGGAAGATACACACCAATACGATTTTTATCCCTTCAGCAGTTAACTGTTGTTTCCAAACACTGATGTACTGCCAACCCAGTAGTTGATGCTGTGTTCAGTAGCTCATCTCGCTGCTGAAGGGCTGTCTACAATTTTAAAGGATGCTCGTCTGTAGTGCTCGGGGGGGGGGGGTCGGGGGGGCACCTGTGCGCACCCCCCTAAACCCCTCCCCTCCCATCAAAAGCTATCGGTTTTTTTCATCTGTATGAAGGTGTATATAACCGAAGATGTGATCTTGAAATGTGGGATCACCCGATATTCTTGACACCACAGGTGATGTTGTCCGCAGCATTCAATGTGGAACTGATTTGTACCATTCAGTTTGTTCCCATGGTGGACACTTGATGATTAACGAATTACCGGACTCATTTGTCATCGTAGATGTTTCTTCTCTCCTCACCATTAATGAACCAAGAAGTGGAATGGTATACCAAATATCAGGTAATCCAGAGTCCCAATCATTGTGTTTGAATTTGACACTCAGTGTTTTCAAGACTCAAGAACATGCTTGTTTGACCGTGGGAAATTCTCCAAGGTGTACAATAGGAATCGAGTGTGTTGGAGAAGGAGCTTTGTTTATATGAGTGATTCACATCGTCGAGAATGATGAACACGTCGAGAATGATGAACACAAATGTTCAGCTGATGGCAAAACCATAATTCTGATCGAATGCCACTTCTATGTGAGACCTTGTTCAATATGTCAGACCTTGTTCAATATGTCAGCGGTATTGATTTGTTTTGATCATGATGTCATTTATTTCATTATATGTAATATCTGCTATTTATTCCATTGGATTTTTATGATGAGACAATAATTAAAATAATGATTGAGTTTTGAGAACTTCTTTTCAAATGTGTAAGAGCGTTATTGTCTATATTACAAATCGTCTTTATAATCTATGACAGAAGGAAACAACCACAAAAAATGCTCCTCTCTCTCCGCTCGGAGAAATTACTGTATATTTTTCAGTGCAATGTAAATTTCCCCCTCACAACCTAAAATCATGGATCCGTGCCTGGCCACACTGGATTATTACCATGGTAACTTGGAGAGGTACTGGTGTATTTCTTCAGGGGCCTTCTGAAACGTGGTAACTTTATGGGGTCCAGCGAAAGTGAATTCCTGATAGTTTTTTTAATTCTGATTTATTTATTTTTGTATACACTGTCGAGGCTCCTATGAGAGCCAAGACACATAATGTATAACAAGAGGAGAGCAGAAGACAAGAGGGGTGGAAGAGGGAAGGCAAAGACAGTGGGAAACAGAGACATGAGGAGATCTGTGGAAGGGAGAGGGATGAGGCTGTGTACACAGGGGAAACAAAATGGACACTACAGGAACTTTCAGGAAGGAAAGCAGGGAATTTGAAGGAGGTGAGTTTGGGGTGGATTAGCGGGGGTAGAAGGGGGGGAAGATAAGAGATGGTGGTGAACAGCTGTTTTGAAGACCTGGAGGGAAGAGTGGGATTGAAGAGAGTGCGGGATCATCTGTTTCAATCTGAAAAATAATCCATTTTCATCCAATTGACCTGAGCTTTGATGAAGATCGTCAATTTTAATCTTTATGAAATTGGCAATTTGATGTATCCATGGCAACCTTTAGAGAGGGGTTGGGTGGATGGTGCAAGTATCGTGCTCTGCACGACGTCTTTTTCTTGTTTGTCTATTTGTCTGTCTGTGTGCACGATATCTCAAATTATGGACGGATTCAGATGAAACTTGGCGGACACGTTGGTTGTGTCACAAGGACGAATTGATTCGATTTTGGTGAAGATCCGGATCTGGATACGAGAATAATTTAATTTTAAAATTGATTCTTCACCATTGAGAGATAGGGCCAAAAACGATATGGTCCTGTACAGCATGATATTTCAAAAATTTATTGGGCCCGATATGTTCTCATGGATCAGGCATTATGTGGTGGAGGTATGTGCTCTCCCGAGTGCCCTTCTGGTATATATTTACTTTTCCATTGCAAGTTGATGTCAACATATTGTTACGGCTGTGGAAATTCGCAATACACCATAAAGGGTCCTGAGATCAGTTATGACTATAAGTATCTGTGTAGTTAGATTTCCCCACCGTTGTTTAAAGGGGATTTCCGTGTTCACCGGGCTGTGATCCTTTGAGTTAGCCGTTTTTCTTTTCTCTCACATTATTTTGGACCAATCATCCTCCAACAACCAAATTGCCACCACCAACATCATTCCCAAACAACTACAACTCAAACACCACCACCTTCACCTCTTTAACTCCACAACTCCACCCCGCAAACATCGCTTCACCGCCATTCTCAAACGACGCCCGCCACCAACCAAATCGCCACCACCAACACCCTACTCAAAGCACTGCAGCAAACTCCCACCACCTCCGCCTTTCTACCGAACGTCGTGCCATGGGTTGTGAATGGGTTCCTTTCGCTCGAAAAGCGGATCAGGAATGATTCACGCCCACTTTTCTTCCATCCAATGGCTGAGCATCGGGTGGTGTGGCCCCGCCTCCGAACCCGCTGTGATCCAGAAATTTGCATATACGCCCCTCACCCGGCCTATATAAGCGTGAGCACGGCACAGCTCGTGGCAGTAGGAGTGGCGGTGGAGAAGTGGCAGCAGCAGCAGTCAAGTGGCAGTCTGGAGAGTCGGGAGACGGGGCAGTCAAGTGGCAGTCAAGTCTGGAGTCGGTGGAGTGGAAGTCAAGCAGTGTCGGCGGGGCAGTCAAGTCGAGTGCAGAGTCGGCAGTGCAGTGTGTCGGTGTCGGCAGTCTGGAGAGTCGGGAGACGGAGCTCGAAGCCGACGGGGAGCGCCGGAGAGGGCTCGCCGGCCACGCCAGGGGCACGAAGCCAGGTGCAGCTAAGCTGACATCGCGGCTTTCCCACCATCGCGCCACGAGGGCGCGGGTGAGACCCTTCAGTCTCGTGGACCTGGCCGCTCATCCAGGTTCCACGCACATTTGGTCCACGAACCTGTCTGCCACCCTTGCCTTTGAGGGTGGCTTTTTCCTTTGCTTTTGTGTAAATGCTTGTGGTGGCGCCGTCTTATAAGTAGAATTGTCTAAGTGTGCGTGTGGAATAAAGACTTTATTCGGTTGTAGCGCTTCATTTGCTTGCTTCACTGTACATACGTGCCTGAATTACTGTTTGGCTGTAAAATATGTGCTTGTCTGAGTGTGCAATAAATGTGCTTGTCGAACTGTTCCCCGTCGTGTTGCGTTCTTTCCCTTGTTTGAAAGTTCCATCTTGCATCACGGAAGGAATTGGTAGAGGGGTGTAAGCACCCGGTAAATAATCACGTCCGTCGGGGCCGGTGATAACACTGCTCGGTTATCACTGAAGCACGGAACGGACCGCTTTAGCGGTTCGTGTCCTTGGCGGCCAGCGGCGAGGTATGATCGCCTGGTTAACTACCCGCGCAGGTATTTAGGTAGGTCGAGTTTGGCGAACAACCCTATCCTGCGCGGGTGGCCGATTGGCACGATTGTGGTGTGGTCGAAAGACCCACCCGTGACTGGCTCCTGGCGGTAGTTCCAAGGAGGGTCACGACTGAATTGTCCGTTCCGGTGGGCGATGCGGTCGCGATTTGAGTTACGTGGCCGATCGCACGCCGGGCGGACCAAAATTCATAACACTGGTGTACAGGAGTGTGCGATTCAAATCCACCTCGGTCTCCAACTAAATTTACGGCGATCGGACCAGGGGTGTGCGAAGCAACCCCGTTCCCCCCCAAATTACGAGCAAGCCAAATTAATTTCTTCCGAGAAATAAGATGGAGTTTCGAGGTGAGCGGGTGCCGTGGGTAGAAATGAATATGTGTAGTAATGTAGAATCCATGGCCCGGGACAGTACTTGTAATTTTAATCCATAGGGGAGCTCAACCCCATATTCTGTGCACGAACTTTGCTGGCAAACGGAATCGCAAAATGGTGGCACAAGGCGTGAGCAGGCCGCTATTAATGGCGCAACGAACGGCACGACACGAGGCGAGCGCTCCCCACAACCGTTTCAAACCACATGGGCATGGCAGGCGAGGCAGTCGGACATTGACGGGCTTCGGAAACAATTGGAGGAAGAATGGAAAAAAAACCAGAGGAGGAAAGACGGAAATACAAGTTGGAATTGGAGCAACTGAAGGGTGAGGTAGGAAGAGGCAATCGGGACAGAAAAAGCTTGGAAGAGAAGGTAAAAAGTGAACAGGAATATCAGAAACAATTGAAAGAAGAAGCAAGGTTGGAGTATGATGAGATGAGCAGGAAAAGGGATAAGATGTGCAAGGAAAGGGATGAAGAGAGTGAGGAAAAATGGAAAATAGCTTCTGAGTTACAGAAACACCAAAACAAAGAGATGGAATTACAAAACGAGTTGAGGATGGTGAGGGAAGAACAACTGAAGCAGAAAGGAGAAATCAGGCGATTGAAGGACACAACGAGATTGGAGAGGGAAGAACGAGAGGAACAATGGGATAGAAAACAAAAAGAACATGAAGCCGAGGTTGACCAATTGGAAGAAAAGGCAAGGCTGGAGTGTGAGGAGATAGACAAAGAACAGAGAATGAAACACAAAAGGGAAATTAACCAAATGAAGAAAACCACGAAACTGGAGAAGGAAGGACAGGAGAGGAAACAAGGAAGAGTAATGAGAGAGCAGCGAATGAAACAAAGGAAGGAAATGAGCCAATTGAAAGAAACGATGAGATTGGAGAATGAAGAGAAGGAGAAACTGTGGGGTAGAAAACAAGAACAATGTAAGTTTGAAATTGAACAACTAAAACGGAGAGCAAGATTGGAGTCAGCGGAGATTGAGGAGCTCCGGAGGGAGAAGGAACAGCTGATGGGGCTCAGAGAGGAAGAAGGACTAAGATGGGAAGGAAAAAGGAGCCAGAAGGAAAGAGAAAAAATAGAGGAGAGACTGCACGATAAGGATGGGGTTGGGGACGAGCACACACATTGAGGTAGTGGAGGATCATGAGGGTGAGCTGGCGGACTGTTTTGTCACCCGGTGCGAGCAGCTGGATAGCCTCCTTCGGGAATGGAGGGAGACGCTATTCTCCCTTGAAGCTGATCACGACCAGGTGGGTTCGGTCGTGTCAAGCGAGGTAGAGGGGGCGACTGCTGCGAACGGGTGCACACAGAGCTTGGGGGGTATGGAGGCCCCGGGAGCCCTAGAGGTGAAGCGAATCCCCAGCGTGGTTGTCCCGGTGTGTGTGGTGAAAGCTGTGAGTGCGCCCCCGTGTGTGAGTGGTGTGGTCACTAGTGTGCCGGGGTGCGTGCTTCCCAGCACACCGGGTGTGAGTGAGATACCGCGTGTGAGTGTCACCGCGTGTGCGAGTGAGCGGCCGAGTGTGAGAGGAACAGCGTGTGTGAGGTCGCTGTATGTGAGGGAGATGACCATGGGCATGCGGGAACATGCAACCGCATGTCCCGGTATGAGTGTAATGATGAGGTGTGTGAGTCTCGTGACACGTGGGAGTGCGTGTGTTGAATGGAGACGACGACGGGGACAGGTGAAAGACAAAGGCCGAGTAGCAGCCGTAGCTGCATTGGGGACCGCGCCGGGTTTACCCTGCATCGAGCGCGAGGTTCGTGCCGTGCAGCGCACGAGGCCGCCACGTGCGCGGCTGCGGGAGTGAAACCCGGTCCGTAGACGCCAGCGGTGGATGTTGCCGATCCCGCGGACGGACAAAAGGTAGACAGGATTACGAATTTGGACCGGATGGGTTCTCCATGCGGGCGTGTGTGTGTGAAGCTCTGACGAGCAGAGCACATGTGTTCGTGTGGGGAACCCCTCGAAACGCGAGGCTTGTTTCTTTTGATACGCAGGGTGACGTCATGGCTGCACATGTGGTTGGAATCCGGCAGGAGGGGTATCCCTGCGGGAGGGTATCGTCCAAGGAGGGACGAGGTGTGTGAGCAGCTGCCATGACGTCATGGGCAAGGTGCGCAGGTTGCGAGTTGCCGCGCTGGTGCTGCGCGATGAAAAAAAAAAAAAGTTGAGCAAAGCAGGCCTCACTTCCAGGTGAACAGGATTCCCGAGGCAGGGGTGAAAGACCCCCTGTCCTAAGCACAGGATGGAACTAGTTAGGGGGAAGGGTTAGCATAGCTAGACCGGTCTCATGGGGCAGGGTTAAGTCCTCATGGGTCCCGTGGAATGGATGAGGTAGAGGGATTCAGTTCAGATTTAGGATGGGAAATGACATTTCGGAGACAGTGACAGACTGTGAGTGTGTAGAGGGGACGTTGCTTCGCTACGTAGTATTAAAAGGAATGTGCTATAGTTTAAGGGATGACGAGGGAGCACGAAGTAGTTGAGGGGAAGTAGTGAGCAGGATGGCAGAGTTCAGCGATTGAATGTGAGAGTTGAAGAGTGGAAAAGGTACATGTTGAGTGAGTGAGGCCAGCGGGTCTGTGTGAATGGAGCGAAGGTGGAATGCATGGTGCGATGAGTGATTGGGGGGAGGAGTGATTCCCGCCCAAGGGACCCCAGGGTCAGTGTAGAGTGAGTTAGGGGGTAAGTCAAATTGACAAAAATGGAGGTCGTTTTGTTGTTGGTGGGAAAGTAGGCTCGATACCCGCTTGGAGGGGTGCAGGAGCCCTGTTGACGGGTTGGGAGCGTGGCTGCGAAAGGTGAGTATCGATGAGTGGGTACCTCGGGCACCGGGCTTGTCGGCTGCGGTAGGCCAAGGGCCCATGGGGGGCCAGGATAGTGTTGTGGGCACGGGTGACCCGCTGATGTGGGGCTCGGGGAGCCATAGGCCGCGTGGGCAGTGCGTGGGCACGGGTGACCCTCGGAAAGGGGCCCGGGGCGCCAGCCTGCCACGTGAGCGTTTCAGGGGAGTCACCAGAGAGGGCACTCCCCGGTGTTTAGGGAGCTGGTAGGCTCGGAGGCAGTGTAGTGCCCGGGGGTGCCATCGTCGGAGAATCGGCAGAGGGTAGTGCCTGCAAAGGGAGCCACGCATCTCAGCCACGAAACCGTGTGAGGGCACGGAAAGAAAATTGGGGGGGGCGAGGCCCGAAATTGTAAGGACACCAACACAAGCGACGGGAATCCTGGTTGATAGAACCAATAGTTTAAGCGAGAGGCGCTTGTTGAAAGCCCCGGGGTCGTTCAAAAGTTAAATGGATAGGGTAGATAGGAAGTGTACCCCTCCACACCATCCATCCCTTCGCTCATTGTGGGCCGCTGGACCCACTTTGGGTGAAAGATCGCTGAACTCCGAGGAGGCCATCCTGGGGCTTCATTGGGCCTCGACACAGGACGCTAGCTCTCCCTCATTCCCCTCCAGGAAGGGAACATAGGGGTTGGGAGTAGGTTAGTCAGACAAAGACGATAAAGGGGGTGAGGAGACGAATTCATAGTGGGGAAAATAAAAATAAAAAACAAAAAAATAAGTTGAGGGCTAAATTGGTTTTTGACAAATGAAGGGAGTGGGTATGAACAGAGACAGGCAAAGGCGATAGGTTGGGAGGGAGACGGTTAGGAAGGTCCAAGCCTGCCTTCTGAGTGGCCAGCACCACCGCACTCCCTCCACCAACCTCCACTGAAAGGCAAAGGCTGTCCAACTTCATCGGCTGGCTGTGTTGCTGCAAGGCCTGTGCCGGCTGGATCGTCTGTCGGCTGTGTTTACTGCAAGGTCTGTGCCAGCCGGATCGTCTGCTGGTGTTTTGCTTCAAGGCCTGTGCCGGTCGATCATCTGCCGGCTGTTTGCTACAGCGGCCTTGTCATGCCATGCCTTGCCTACCTACCTTTACCATCCATGCCTACTGCCCATGTCCACCAGCCCCGTTCTGTTTTGCATCCCCCCCCCCTCTTGTTCATTGCCATGTGCACCAGGATCCTCGCGCACGTTTGCAAGGACTGCCCTGTAGGCAGCTGCAACACGGGACTGTACCAGCGGCCCGTGCACCGGTTGTTTGTTCACTGATTTCATTTTAAGAAGAGGGAGGCCTTGGACTGTGCTTAAGCAGCCTGGCCCCCTGCTTGTGGCTGTTGTTTTTCTTGCAGAGTCCATAGATCCTGGGGCATGGAGTAGTGTAAATTATAAGGTTAAGTTGTTAAGTTGTGTATTGTATATGAGTGCGCCTCCGGCATGTTTGTCTTAGCGCCGGCAATTTATTTAAGTCGTCCGTATGAGTGGGTTTGTTTCGTTAGTTACTCAGCCCGTAGGTTATTTATTTTGGGGACACGAATACCATGAATGTGCAACTCAGGGATCCGAAGGTAAAACGTACTAGGGGAGAACCGACACATGATGGCACACGAAAATTCGGCGACTCGGGCCGAGTCTGTAAAAAGGAGAGGGGGTAGTGTTACGGCTGTGGAAATTCGCAGACCACCATAAAGGTCCTTAGATCAGTTATGACGATAAGTAATTGTGTAGTTAGATTTCCCCACCGTTGTTTAGAGGGAATTTCCGTGTTCACAGGGCTGTGATCCTTTGAGTTCGCCGTTTTTCTTTTTGCTTACATTATTTTGGACCAATCATCCCCCAACAACCAAATCGCCACCACCAACATCATTCCCAAACAACTACAACTCAAACACCACAACCTTCGCCTCTTTACCTCCACAACTCCACCCCGCAAACATCGCTTCACCGCCATTCTCAAACGACGCCCGCCAGCAACCAAATCGCCACCACCAACACCCTTCCCAAACTACCGCAGCAAACTCCCAGCACCTCCACCTTTCTACCACACGTCGTGCCACGGGTTGTGAATGGGTTCCTTTCGCCTCGAAAAGCAGATCAGGAATGATTCACGCCCACTTTTTATCCACCCAATGGCTGAGCATCAGGTGGTGTGGCCTCGCCTCCGAACCCGCTGTGATCCAGAAGTTTGCATATACGCCCTCCCCCGGCCTATATAAGCGCGAGCACGGTGCAGCTCGCGGCAGAAAAGTGGCAGCAGCAGCAGTGTCGGTGTGCAGTCTGGAGAGTCGGGAGACGGGACAGTCAAGTGGCAGGAGGAGTGTCGGTGGAGAAGTGGCAGCAGCAGCAGTGTCGGCGGAGAGTGGCAGTCGAGTGGCAGTCTGGAGGGTCTGGAGAGCGGCAGTCGATTGGCAGTCTGGAGGGTCTGGAGAGCGGCAGTCAAGTGGCAGTCAAGTCTGGAGTCAGTGGAGTGTAAGTCAAGCAGTGTCAGCGGGGCAGTCAAGTCGAGTGCAGGGTCAGCAGTGCAGTGTGTCGGTGTCGGCAGTCTGGAGAGTCGGGAGACGGAGCTCGAAGCCGACGGGAAAGGCAGACGGGGAGCTCCGGAGAGAGCTCGCCGGCCATGCCAGGGGCACGAAGCCAGGCGCAGCTACGCTGATATTGCGGCTTGCCCGCCATCGCGCCACGAGGGCGCGGGTAAGACCCTTCGGTCTAGTGGACCTGGCCGCTCATCCAGGTTCCACACGCATTTGGTCCACGAACCTGTCTGCCACCCTTGCCTTTGAGGGTGGCTTTTTCCTTTGCTTTTGTGCAAATGCATGTGGTGGCGCCGTCTTATAAGTTGAATTGTCTAAGTGTGCGTGTGGAATGAAGACCTTATTCGGTTGTGGCTCTTCATTTGCTTGCTTGACTGTACATACGTGCCTGAATTACTGTATGGCTGTAAAATACGTGCTTGTCTGAGTGTGCAATAAATGTGCTTGTCGAACTGTTCCCCGTTTCGTTGCGTCCTTTCCCTTGTTTGAAAGTTCCATCTTGCATCACGGAAGGAATTGGTCGAGGGGTGTAAGCACCCGGTAAATAATCACGTCCGTCGCGGCCAGTGATAACACTGCTCGGTTATCACTGAAGCACGGAACGGACCACTTTAATGGTTCGTGTCCTTGGCAGCCAGCGGCGAGGTACGATCGCCTGGTTAACTACCCGCGCAGGTATTTAGGTAGGTCGAGTTTGGTGAACAACCCTATCTTGCGTGGGTGGCCGATTGGCACGATTGTGGTGGGGTCGAAAGACCCACCCATGACTCGCGCCTGGCGGTAGTTCCAAGGAGGGTCACGACGGAATTGTCCGTTCCGGTGGGCGACGCGGTCGCGATTTGAGTTACGTGGCCGATCGCACGCTGGGTGGACCGAAATTCGTAACAATATTAAAGAGTGTTAATTATCTTTGGAAAGGGTGTTTGAAGTATTGTGAGATAATTAAGATGGATTTTGTCCAGCAGCCCTTTCTCATATGAGGCCAAATCAGGAAATTCGTTCAACACCCCCTACAGAAAAGGTTTGACTTGACAGGGTGGTAGAATAGACCCTATAGAACACCTTGAGGTGGTATGTGGTTTCAAGTTGTGGTATCATTAAAATTCTACAGGCCATAATACATACCAAGGGTACTTACCAAGAGAGTCACTGTGGGCTAGCAAAATTTAGGGGGAGGGGTAACGTAAATGTCAATATCTTTGTCTAGACTCAACCAATTTTCAATATTGAGTTATTATTGGCTTCCTATTATAATTCTCTATCAGAGCATGTGCAGTTATTTGAAAATGGCCTTTGCCATGGCATCACCAAAGCCAGCAATGCCAACCCTCCCGATTTCATCGGGAGGCTTCCGAAAATGCACCCAAACTCCCGCCCTTACGATCACTATCCTTATCCTCCCGAAATTTTGATATTTTTGCACTGTTCACTAATCAGAATGTACTAGTATGAGAATTGAATGAAAAGCATCGTCTGCTACGTATAGCATGTGGTAACTCCATAACGTTCGCTGCTACCAAATTGTACGTAAAAAATTGCAAATTCAAATGAGGAGCAGCGAAACATTGGGTCTGGATCTCGCTTATGCGATCATGCACTGAGATTTAGTGCATGCGGTTTGTGTGCAATACAGTGCATGCGGTATGTATGCACAGTGTATATGCATGCGATACGCTCACTGCATGCAGCTGGGCCCCGTACCAGCCCGGCGGTCGCGACCACCGAGCGGTGTTTAACAGCCGCTAGAGTTCTACGAGTCGCGCTGCAGCTGTGGAACATCGACTTCGAAGTTACCGATGCTTCAAGCCCTCGATGTTGATTACGAAATGGCAGAAAAGAAGCTTACGAAGACCAAGAAATGGTCTCAGAAGTACAAGACCGAATACAGTCTCCAATACCCATGTATTCGAAAGTCTGAAAGAGGAATTCATCATGCGTATTGTACAGTATGCAGCGTTGATATTTCAGTTGAGCACGGAGGTCGCGATGATATTCGGAAGCACGTTGGAAGCAAACGGCACACAGACATTGCAAAGGAGAGATCTTCGAGCACGAGTACCGGTACACTTCTGAATTATTTCACCAAACAAGGGACAAGCGAGGAAGAGGATGTTACCCGAGCGGAACTTCTCTTTAGTGGATTTATTGTGGAACATAACTTGCCCATATCAGTCTCAGATCATGCTGGACCTCTATTTCAAAAGATGTTTCCAGATTCAAAAGTTGCTTCAAAGTATGGATGTGCAAGAACAAAAACTTGCAAGATGTGCAAGAACAAAAAAAAAAAAAAAAAAACAAGAACAAAAAGCAAGAAAAAAAAAAAAAAAAAAGAACAAAAAAAAAAGAACAAGAACAAAGAAGAAAAAAAGAACACTGGTCAACAATTTTTTACTTTCTGAATGTTGTCTAGATTTCTACAAGTGAATTAGGGTATTCTGGCACTGCTGAATCAGGAAATGGCATCCGTTTCTCTCCATCAGGTCAGGTTTTTGTGCTAAGTTGATTTGAAAAAATCAGATCTTGTGACAAAATCAATTACATTTTTGTGGCATTATCAGCTGATTTTTGTCAACACATATCATCCTAAACATGTTTTTAAGAAAAAAAAAATGTTTTGCCATCAACATTTATTGATTACATGATAGAAACATCGATTACTGTCATCAGAATGGTGGGCATTGATAAAGGTAAGTACAAGTAAATTGCATGTTGCGTCACCACTGTTCAAACTTCAGGGCTTGAACTTCCGTTTCTTCGAACTCCTGGAATGTTCAGCGGCAGGGAGGTCTCTCTTCAGATTCCAACAGTAGTCAGCCATCATGACTGCGTCCCAGCGACCCTGATACCTGGTCTCCATCTCCTTCATGTCCTGATGGAATCTCTCCCCCTGCTCGTCACTCATTGAACCCAGGTTCTCAGGAAACCGGTTCATATGTGAAAATAGGTAGTGCATCTTGATGCTCATGTTGCAGCCCAGGTTTCTGAAAGCAGTCAGCATGTTGTTGACAAGTTCTGTGTAGTTTCTGGCCTTATTGTTGCCAAGAAAGTTCTTCACTACCAAAACAAATGTCTTCCACGCTTCCAGTTCCACTTCGTTCATTGAGTTTTTGAACTCTGGATCTCTGATGAGCTGACGGATCTGAGAACCATCAAAGATGCCAGCTTTCAACTTCTCCATGGTCAATCCTGGAAAAGCCTGGCACAAGTAAGTGAAGCAGTCACCATCTTTGTCCAGAGCCTTGGTGAACTGCTTGATTAAGCCGAGCTTGATGTGCAGCGGTGGGAAGAGTATTCTGTCTCTGTCCACCAGAGGGTCGTTGATGACGTTCCTTTCTTTGCATGGCACCAATTCCTCCCGCACAGGCCAGTCCTTCTTCGTGTAATGCTGAGCACGGTCCCTACTATCCCACATGCACAGAAAACATGGGTACTTGGTGAAGCCAGACTGTTGTCCCAACAAAAAGTTCACCATCTTCAGGTCAACACAAATAAACCACTTATGCTGATCATAACCAATTTTCTCCAGCACGTACTTCACCACTTCATACTTCTCCTTCAGTGTAGTCGAGTGAGCGATGGGTACAGAGGCAAACTGGTTGCCGTTGTGTAGCAGAACACATTTCAGTGATCGCTTGCTGCTGTCAATGAACAGTCTCCAATCTTTGGGTTCGTACTGTGGCACTCCAAGCTTGAGCAGAAGCGCATGTCATAAATTGGCGCATGTAGGTATTGTACATTCTTCAGAGTTCGTTATTTCAAGAAATACAACTTTTTTGTATCACATTATTACAAAATCTTCCCCATTAACTTTAGTTTTGATCCACGAACTTTATGCTTTGCCTCACCAATTTTTGGAAGATTTTGAGGTTTTATGACTTCAAACTGATCCCTTTTCGACATAATCACCTAGAACTTTCGTACCTGAATACTTCTTGTCATTAAAATAATTATTTACAATCAAAACAATTATTTGACATGACATTTTACCCCCACCAACTTCTTCTAAAATGCTCCACACATGCGTACATGTGAACAAAAATGTAAAAAACGACATGTGGCCATATCTCAAAAACTTGACCTGATTGAACAAAACTAATGTGAGTTTTGGATTCAGCGCATCAGATTCGTCCTAAATCAGCTTAAAAAATGCAGACAACAAATTTGTTGTTGACCAGTGTAATTGGTGAGTTGTCAAATGTTACTGCTTCATCTATTGCCGATATTGCTCGACTAGCTCCATTTAGCCTAGCTACAGACGGTAGCAATGACAGTGGTGAGGCCCAGCTATATCCTGTCCTGATTTCGTACTATGACAACAGTGCTGGGATTGTGAAGCAAGGTTTGCTAAGTTTGCCTGCGTGCAAACAAGATTCCACTGGAGAAAACATTTTCAAACTGCTTGATCATGAGTTCAGTGACAGGAAAATTCCGTGGGGAAATTGTGTTTCCTTTTGTGCTGATAATGCCTCTGTCATGGTGGGCAAGCACAAAGGAGTCGCTGCTTATATCCACAAACAAAATCCAGAGTGCTACATCATGGGATGCCCTTGCCATATGATGCACAATACGGCCAAGAAGGCGGCTCAGGCCTTACCCATTGAATTAGATGACTTTCTCATCGATATTTACTACTACTTGGACAAAAGTAGTAAACGCGTCAAAGGAGTGAAAGCACTACAAGAACTCTGTGATGCCCGACACACAAGATTCTGAAGCATGTCGCAACAAGGTGGCTGTCCCTTGGTCAGTGCCTAGACAGGCTGATTGAACAGTGGGAGCCACTTCGCCTCTTCTTCAAAGAAGAAGTACGAAGAAAAATGCAACCAACTGTAGCCAAGACTCTAACAACGAGCAAGAAGGACGGCACTGTATCTACTGCCAGTACTGGCACTGCAGGATCAAGCACTAGTGGAGCAGCATTCACCACTACCACTGCAGTATCTGCTGTGAAGAAGACAGCAGGGACAGCACCAAAACCAATGCTGAGAGCAGGTAGCATCACCGGCCCTTCATCACGTTCATCTACAAAGCAGATCCCTTCAGAGTCGAGAAAGACTGTGATAGTCCCATCTACAGGCAAAGAAGGACCCAAGTTAAGTTCTGCTTTTGCCAAATCACTTGATAGAAGCTCAGCAAAACCTTCGAATCAGAGGTCTTCTTCCTTGGCTGCACCTACCTCAAGCTCTCTCCTCAAACGTAAAATTGGATCTGGTACTACGAGTCTGACCTCTTCTGCTGGCAGTAAACGCAAGTGTGATCGCCCTGCGGCTAAGTGTACTACGAGTTCTACAACTAAAAGCGCATCTTCCTCAAACACTGTGCAGGAATCTAGAGAAAAACGTGTCAACAGGATGTTCTTGTCTCCACAAACAAAACTCTATTGTTTCTTCCTTCGATATGCTAACAAGCTTTTTGAGAAGGGGAATCTTCTGCTCCAAAGGGACGAACCCTGTATTCATCTCCTGCACGGAGAATTGAATGGTCTTCTGAAAGATATCTTCGTACGGTTTTTGAAACCATCGGTGTCATCGGTTGCTCTGGTAAATGTACCCTTCTCTGACAGAAATCATCAGAAGAATGATGAGGACCTCATGATTGGGAACGATGCCAAACTGTATATAAGGGAACAAAGGAGTCTCAAGAAATCCACCTTCACTCTGAGTGAGTCAGACATCCAAGGTTTCTTCAGTGCAGTTCGCTCATATTATGTGAAAGCCTGCAATTACATCTTCAAAACCTGGCCGCTAGATGATGAATTAGCCAAGCATGCTCAGGTGCTGGATGTTAAGCTACACCAAGAAGTGGGGTTTGACTGTGTGGAGTTTTTCATCAAGAAATTCCCCTGTCTGTTCAGTGGCGGTGATAGTGACATATACAGTCTTGAGAGTGAATTCGCTCACTACCAGGCAGACGCCTCCATAGCTACAATTGCTACTGAGACAGTGAGAGTGGATGAGCAGTGGCATCGGATTTCACAGCTCATAGATCCCTGCACTGGGGCCAAGAAGTATCCTAATTTGAGCAAAGTGATGAAGGGAATCTTGGTCATTCCTCATTCGAACGCATCATGTGAGCGGGCACTCAGTCTTGTACGGAAGAATCATACTGAATTTCGTCCCAATTTGAGTGTCAAAACCCTGGAAGCTCTCTTAATTGAAAAACTAGCTCATAGCACCCCTTGCTACCAGAGAGAATACAGCAAAGACAAAATCAGAAGGGCTAAAAGAGCCACACAGCTGTCACTCAGCAAAGCTGCCATGGAAAAAGCAAGCAGCAGTAGTACCAGCCAGTAAGGTAAGAAAAATATTGCTTCTTTTGTGCTTTTTGTTAATCTTTGATTGTCCCCTAACTTACTAATATTAACATACATGTAACATTAAAAAGTGCACAATTTTCCCCTTTTTTTGTTCAAAAAGTGGGAATTCTTAACATGTTAAATGCTCCAAAATAGGGCTCAGAGGGCATTAGAGAGCATCTAGAACCCCAGAGCTTCCAGGGCCCTAAGGCGGGCCCTGGACCCCGCCGCAAGGGTCGAGCGCTCCGCGCTCGAGATGTGCGCTTCGCGCACATTATTTGGTGTCGGTTGAAAATCCTCCCTAATTCTGATTTCCAAAAGTTGGCATCTCTGCAAAGCTAAAATATCACACTAATTCAAACTTTCTGACATTTTTAATTGTGTTCTCATATGAAGGTGAACGGTGTTTCTTAATTACTACTGGTATGTATCCATTTTGGAAATCAAACGCTTAAGAAAGTATTGTTCTGCAGAAATTCATATACATACAGAGGCACGCATAAAGAAAACTGCAACTGTTATTTTTAGCGTTCGTCTTTTACTAGTGTATAGCAACACGGAAGCACATACATCAGAGCCGAGCATAATAGTTGTCTTTGGCAACATGGAATTACATTAGTGAAAGCCGAGTATAATAGTTGTCTCTGGCAGCACGGAAGCTACTCATTCATCATAGTGGATGATAATAGTTGTCATCGTCGACACGGAGCTGTGCATGACAACACAGAAGCACATTAGTGAGAGCGAATCATAATAGTTGTGCATGGTTGCACGGAAGCACATTCGTCAGAGCGGTTTGTAATATTTGTGTCTGGCAACAAGGAATCGCATCCGCCATGGAAGCATGAAGATGTCATCTGTTGTAACTTTTAGTCAGCGTCTTCTTCACCACTGGATTCAAAGATTGTTCTTGGATTTTCACAAGTTTCTTCGGCCATACATGCACATGCTTCTGTGCATGGCATGTGGTTGGTTCTGCATGTGCAGTCGGCTCGGCGACATAGAGAGTTCTTGCAGTGACAGACGGTCAGCTCCGGAAGACCCCGTGGTGCTGGATCTTTGGTCATGAGCACAGGCTGCAGCGCACCATCCCGAATTTTCCAGCCATGCCCAGCTGCTGGTGGAAGGCTCTGTGTAGGCTCCAATGCTCTCTCCCATACATAGGCCTGATAATTTCCTCACTTCATATGTTGCTGTAAGCTGTCGAATGTAGGGGGGAGATTTTCATTTCTTTGTCCCTTTTGACAGAACTGCCAGTATCTCACATTGTTCACTTTCCTCCCAGCCCCCTTGGTTGTTGAGTACATTGAACATATGAAGGCTTCGCATGCTTCTGAAGTGCTGTTGCTGAGCTTGGGTTCTTCTCCAAGCTGTCCCAGAATGGTCTGATGCTCTTTACTGTCAAGTAATACATTGAAACCCTTTTTCTTGCCGAGTCCTGAGAGTGCACTGTTTGAATCGCACCCAGTGAGTGCGTGGAAGCTGAGTAAAGCATTACACAGCTCAGGTCCTAGTTTGTGTGCCAAGCTGTGGATAGGAATATACCTAGCTTTATCCTTTATTCCATTCTGAAACCACAGCTCCCAACACTGGAGTTTTCTGTAGTGTGTGGTGCAGAGGACAGCCACATCTGTGTCAGGTGATTGAATCACAATCCTGTTGTGATAATGAGAGGCATGTTTTTCATGTAGCAATATTCGTGTGTCTGCCTCTTCATGATCTGACTTGAGGGGAACCAGTTCTTCGCAGTGCCCTCTGATGACTAGCACAGACTTCTGTGGGTTCTTGAAACCACCACCGATGACTAGGTGTTGACCATCAAGCAGAGTGTCTACCCCCATGTAGCACCATGTGTCTGCCAAGAAGGCACACAAGTTGACTTTGTTTTCTACATTTCCAATGTATTTGATCCACTGCTTTGGAATAGGAGTAGCTGGCCCTTGGAATGTCACCTCGAAGGCTGCAGATTTTCCTCGTTTCTCTCGCTCCCCAGCTTTGATTGAGAGGCTGGAGTACCGGTCGAAGACAACATCAACCCGCTGACAACCATTCCAACGTAGAGGGGCAGTAACCAGGCTGTAATACTTGAATGCCATTTCACCGAAGTTTGCAGCACCAGCGGACTTTGTCATCTGTACCAGCGCCATTGCACCAATGATGTGGGCCATAGACATCTGGCTGGTTGTGACTTGTGGCAGTTTTGGATTGACATCTACCTTCTTCTCTAACTCAGCAATGAGTACGCTCTTGTTGGTCTTCCTCAAGCTGCCATCGTAATGGGCCAGGGATAATGGCACTGTTGATAACTCGTAGCTGAGGAGTTCTCTCAGATTGATGTCCCTTGACTTTCCTGTGATCAGAAGGCGGCCAAAGAGTTCACGGTCAGCACGAAGAGTGATAACTTTCTCATCAGTTAGCTTCACTGTTTTCTTCTTGCTTAGTGTGACAAATGTTTTGATCTTCAGGTTTGGCAGGGAATCCCAAAATGTCACTTCATTGGTATTCAATCTCTGTTCAACAAATGTTTCCATTTGAGCTGTGCCGATCTGGTAGGAGTTAACCTTGCGTGTAGCAGCATCTGGGGCATCCTGATACCTGTGGCAATATTGATCAGTGACGAAATTCCATCATCAACGTTGTCGAGGGAGAAGGGATCAGTCATAATCTCTGACGTGATGATGGTCAGCAGCTTCTGAACATCACTTTCATCTCTCTCCACCCTCTTGTGGTTGTACAGTTGAATGAATATCGACATTTCTGTACATATTCTGAAAGAGAATTATAATACGAAGCCAATGATAACTCAATATTGAAAATTGGTTGAGTCTCGACAAAGATATTCACGTTTACGTTACCCCTCCCCTAAATTTTGCGAGCCCACAGTGACCCTCTTGGTAAGTATCCTTGGTATGTGTAATGGCCTGTAGAATTTTAATGATACCACAATTTGAAACCACATACTACCTGGAGGTGTTCTATAGGGTCTATTCTACCACTCTGTGAAGTCAAACCTTTTCTGTAAGGGAGTGTTGAACGATTTCATTTTTTTCAGGTCCTTCCTCCTGGACAAATTATGCTGTTTCATGACCTGAATATGAATAAATGCATAAAATATGGGGGTGCAGACTGAAATTGAAATGATATCAGGGGGTGAAGGTGATTCACCATTAAAGATGAAGCCTTGAACTGAATGTTTTGCGGTCAAGTGATCATTTGCTTGTTCCCCAGCATACAAACTTCGAACATTGAGTGAAACAAACTGGACAAAATCTTTCACGAATTAAACTATTGCATTCCGGAAGCCATGATGGATCTCCTGTGGCGGGTTTCTCTGATTACCTACATCACGGTATGTTTCATTTGAGTTATTCTATCCTCCATAGATAAACAAAATGCCACGTTGTTTCAAGTGTTTAACTGTCTATTTTAAGTCCGTGTTCTGTTCTGGCCATTTTGTAATTGTACAGAGAGTATGTGGTATTGGTAGTTTTTTTCTTCATTGTGACTCAATGGACAATAGGTGCACTGTGGAAAGAAGGAAAGCTCACATTGTCTGTTATGTCATCTCCTTAACTGTCTAACTGAGGATGATAGTAGGAATTGGGGTTTAAGTAATTTACGTGATGTATTTGGAGTAAAGTGTACATGTGTTGCACATTGGTCGTTAATTACATACATCGTGTGTGTTCAGGGAACGACTTGTGCTGGACATGTTTGATCATTTTTGTGTAGTTCAGAATAACAGGATTTATTTGTTCAAACTTGGAAGCACTTTTGATATGATACTCGAACCGCAAATTTTGCAACAAATGTATATTCTGAAAAAAAGACGAACAAGAATAACAATCCATTTATGAGGATCTTGTTATCAATGTTCATCAACAAAACATATGCAGCAACACACTGGATCAGATTCCAACCAGGAAGGGTATTTGTAAAATCTATCTTGGATCAGCAAATTCATTGGCTCAGCATCAAGATCCAATATGCCAGAAAGGAAGTAACTTTTGTTACAGTCAGTTTGACTTTCATTGTATCGATTGGATATTCCATGTCTGAATGGCGAGCTGATAAACTGTCTTCATGTTGATTTGATATGATTTCGTTGATTTTTACCCTCGCCGAAGGATTCGGAGAGGGTATTGTATTTGAGTCTGTCTGTTTGTCTGTCTGTGGTTTTGTTTGTTTGTCTTTGCTTGTTTGTCTGCGAAGAACTTTAATGTTTTTCTCCACAACTGCTTGTCGGATTGAGACAAAATTTTCACCATTGGTGCGACTACTCATGTAGAATGTTTTAATGATAATTCTGACATCATACGTCACGTGGTGTGGCAGCCATATTGGAATAACGGAAAAACTTTGGACCACTGTATCTCTGAAACCGCAAGGAAAAAATTGAAACTTGGCACATAGCAAGTACTCCTCATAAGGAATGAGTGTGAATTTTTTTATGACATCATAAGTGCTCATTATGACATCATAATTGCATATGCAGAACATCACATCCAATTGGTATGAAAATTTTTGAGGGTCATCTTGGAATAAACTGGTCCACAGAAGAAAAAAAAATAATGATGTCATCGGTCATGTGATTCAGCAGCCATATTGTGTTTTTGTTTTTTAAACCCTTCAAAAATCTTCTCTGAAGTGGCTGAACAGATCGAGGCAAAACTTTACACGTATAATTGCCTGTCCATGAGGAACAAAAGGATCACACATATGATGTCATTGGTCACATGGTTTGGCAGCCATATTGGATTTACCCTAAAAGCTATGACAATACACCACTCAAAAGATGTCCTGGCGAGGGTTTTTGTAATCTTTTAAGATTTTTTTTCTTGTTCGATCTTTCTTTTGATATAATTCCATCGATTTTTTTTTTTTTTTAGATATTCATGTTGAGATGATTTCATTGATTTGTTTTTTAGATCTTCATATTTGTATGATTTCATCGATTTTTAGATATTTATATGATTTAATTGATTTTTTTTTAGATCTTCATATTTGTATGATTTCATCGATTTTTAGATCTTCATATTGATAATATTTAATTTTTTTTTTTTTTAGATCTTCATATTTTTATGAGTAGGGTGAATATACTGATTCTGCCTCACTTTTCCCAATGTAAATGAATGGGGGGATTTTCAGCGATTCATTTTTTTCCCCCCTAAAAAGTAGACCCCCTTTTTATCCCAAGGTATATTTATTTGTCTCCCCTTTTAACATAGGGACACTTTTATTCAAATAACCAATGTAATAAGATAAAGATTTGTTCAAGTAGTAGAGTAGTAATGTGATTTGTTAAAGGTGATTCTAGAGAAATATCTGAAACATGTAAGCCTCGGGACACTCTTTTTCAAATAACCAATGCATATTGTTTTGCTCACTCATTGAACCTATAAGTATTTGTTCATTCTCAAATTCCTTCAATAGTTAAATTTTCTTTGCACAATAATCCCCATCTAAAATATTTAAAAACAAAACATGTGAATCTTTATATTTTTTAAGATACCCCTTTTGTGCCATTATGAAATGATAAACTTCTCTTAATGCTCTTGTTTGACCACCTCCTGAGCCACATATCATTTTGACATTATAGTAAATTGTTTTTTCATTGTTCAATTGATAACCATGAATGTTTTCAGTCCATTCAAGGATATTTATTTTTTTTCTTTACATCCTCTAACTTACTAGTTTTTAAATTGATTCGCTTATTTGTTTTATTTACCTTTGTTTTAGTTATTTTTTCAACAAGACTTATTTGATATTTTTCACATTCGTTATGTTTTCTATTTATATACCAAGACTGAGATTTTCTGCACTCTTTAGTTTGATTAATACTTGGTTTGACCATCTATATATTGTGAAAAAACGTGGCGGTAGCCCTTAAAAAACCCTAACCCATCTTCCCATCGTTAAAACACAATCTATTCTATACACTCTATCACACAATATCCATATGGAACACAATCTATTCCATAATCGAAAAAAAATCTCTTATCATCAAAGGCTTCTCATGCCTTTTTATTTACTTCTTCACAATATATGTTATGTTTATAACTTCTTATTGTATTCATTTTCCTATATTCTTCTTTCTTATTCATCAAACAATTATAATAATTTCTAAAAGTTATTGATTTCTTTATTACATATTTCTTTATTCCCTTTAACCTCTTATCCATCTGATCATCATACTTATAAGCATATGCCTTTGCTCTCAATCCAATAAACTCACTCATTACTTTTCCACCCAACTCATCTTTAAACTTACCAATAACCTTTTCATTCTTTTTGGAAAATAACTCACTCTTCTCACTAAAATTACTTGTATCATATACTCCAATATTTTTCTTCATATCTTTATAAACATCATCAGTTTTTATATTTAGAATAAAACTATCAGTGTCCATATACAACAATGAAACATTTTCACCATACTCTTTCTTTGTCATTATACAAATAATCATACATCAATATCTTTGATAAATCAAGAACTGCTGTTCCAATATAAATTGGTTTATCCATTACAATACTTTCCTTTTCCATATGAATAGCAGAAAAGTTCTCTGAAAAAACCTCTTCTCTCTTAAAACTTGGTTTATTTATCAATCTAGAAGCTTCTTTCCAAGATGTTGCAAATCTAATGTTTTGCCTGTTTCTAACATTCTCCATTGTCTTTCCAAAGACAGCATTATTCATCAATTTATAGAATTCCCCTTCAAATTTTACTTTTGTATTTGTTCTCATATCTGTATTGAATTTAATATACTTTTTCATCCAAGGACTTTGTTGAAATTTTAAAACTCTATGAATTTTAGCTACTCTCAATCCTTCTCTCAAAAAGTATTTTAAGCTTCTCTGATGCAAAACATATCCCTCTTTATCATAGAATGTTGTTAATAACTTTTCTGTTGATTTGCCTTTAATATTGAAACTTTTATGATAATCACTTAACCATTCTTTGGGGTTTCTTTCTCACATGCAAAAGGAAGGTCTTTATGCTTATTATGAAGATCACTCGGGTACCTCAAATCAACTTCAAAATAATAACCTTCTTCTTCCTCATTCAATTCCTCTTGAGAAGAAATAACAATATTTATCAAAGCCTTTTCATAATCCTTTTCTTCCACCCACTTTAATTTACCATAAGGCAGAGATTGAGACATTGCCCATCCATACAAATTATTAGCATCAAAATACATTAAATAATTACTGTCTTTTTCACTTTCATAATTTGGAAGATATTTATTATTTGCTTTAGCATATCTTTTTGAACATACTTATGATATTCCACCTCTCTTCGACTTCTCAATCATCAAAAGCATATCAACATCACTGATTAAATCTATATCTTGTTTTGTCATTTTCAACATTGCACTCCAAGCTAAACCAGGAGCTGTGAAATAGTGGGCAGGATCTAATCCATAACAATTTTTTATTATGACAGAGTGATCTCCAAGCTTCAAACACATCAGCTAACAATGAAACATCTGTTTTTAGATACAAATCATGATATTCTCCAAGGTTCTTTATCTTAAATATTTTCCAAATTTTTTGGGTGTGTTTATATTCCTTATCACTTATCTCTTCTTCATAAAGATTATTATAGAAACTTTCTTCTATAATATGAAGGAAGTTGTGTTTCTTTAAATCTCATAAATGAATCCATATAATCATAAGGATAAATTCCCTTACTTGTAAGAATTTTCTCTTTACTTTGAATTTCATTCATTGTTTGAATTTCCTCTCGAGTTAGAATTCCCTCTTTAATCAGAATTTCATCTTTAATCAGAATTTCCTCTTTAGTTGGAATTTCATTCATTGTTTGAATTTTCTTTATAATTAGAATTTCATCTTCAGTTAGAATTTCTTCATTAATTTCATCATTAATTAGAATTTCCTCTTTACTTTGAATTATCTCTTTAATCTGAATTTCCTCTTTAGTTAGAATTTCCTCTTTTGGAAACAATGAATTAAGATTTGGAAAAGACCCTGTGGAGCTTAGATTTGATGCGAGGTCGGCGATGGTGTTCCCAGAAACGTGTAAGAATCTAGAAACCGAATACGAGTTAAAGGTTTTGTGAATATCATTTTTGTAAATGAAATATACTTTTGACTTGTGTTTGTTATGGCAGAAATATTCCCTGGTGTTTTTGAAAGTTCATTTATAAATAGATGTGTATCATAGTTGGCGCTGTTGTGAAGAAAGACTGGAATAAAAGAAGGAAATTTATAATTACGATTACAACAGGAATGAGCGGGACCTCTATATTTACCAGTAAGATGACAATGATCCCTAACTTTAGACTCCTCAATTTCCTCCTCACAAATATGACAGATATTGTTCTTTCTAAATTCTAATTTTTCTTCTTCGGTGAATTTCATCGGTTCATTTGTTTCTTTCATTAATTTAGTTAGTCTTATACAATCCTTTTCTAATAGTTTTACAAACTCTTGTGAAGTCCAAGCTGTTAGGGTAAGGGTTTTTCCACTATAATGTTCAAGTTTATTATACTTTTCTCCAACTGATGATTTGATATAATAACAGAAACCACAAGGAATATGTTTTTGATATTTATTTGTATATGATTCTTTTGGATTAGGAGAAGCAGTATTAATTTTTTTTTAGGATACATTCAAAATCACTGTATATCACAAATGGGTGCATGATAGATTTATTATAATCTTAAAAATAAATCTTTTTACCAGGTTTAGGCATTGTAATTACAGCTGATTTATGATTACTACAATATTTTGAATGTTGTTCTAATCGTTCTTTTGTATGAAATGAATTAAGACATCGCTTACAAGGATATATTTTGTTTGCTGTTCTGAATACCTGAGAAGAGATTAATCTTGATAAATTATTGATGTATGTATAATGTGAATTCATTCCAACACTAAAATATAAAAGATCAATGTGTGTTTCTTCATTTTTAGAGTTGTTTGAAATTTTTAATATTTGAACTTTGTTTGTATCCGTTAATCCATATACATTAATAGAAAGATGATTCTTTTTCTCAAATTTAGGAATATCTGTTAGTGGCATTGGGAATTTAAAATCTTTAATGTCCAAGGTATTCTCATATTTCATATATTGTTTTACTCTTTCTGAATTACAATTTGGTGGATGTAAGTGAGCAAGGACAGACCAGAGAAAACATTTATTATCATTGTTCTTAATATTAACAACTGCCTTCTTGAGTTTTATTTCTTTTGGTAATTCAAGAAAGAAGAAGCTTTAAGACTGTTTGACTTTAGAATGTGTCAATCTAAAAAGATGATTTTTTTAATATTAAATCCACTTCCTACCACTGTATTATCAACATCCTCCTCTTGTCTTGATAGTTCTTCATACATCCTATTCAAAAAATCTTGAAATGATGTTATAAAATGAAGATCTGTTCTTATATAAGGAGTTTGTTGTTCATCTTGTCTTTTCATATTCATTTTCACTCCCATATAAAACGTTAAAGTTTTCATTTCTTTTAATGTCTTTCTAATAACTTTTTCAACATCAGGTTTCACTATTTCAATTGATTCAGCTATTGATGATGGACCGGGTTCTCCAAATTGAAAAATCCTTATTTTTATATGCCCTTTAAATGCCCCATCAGTGTTTTCAATATAATAGTCTCCCTTTACTTTAAACTCATTTTTCTTGTGTTTTTGTGATTGAAGATGTCTATTATAACTACTCTTCAAAACATCCTTTGAGCAGATATCACAATGTTTTCTTTCCAACTCAAGAGGAGATATTTGATGAAATAGATTAAATGTATGTTTGTTGGTTTGAAGGTGTTTTTTATAATATTTATATTCGTGATTACAAACATCGCAGTACGTTGTATTCACCATATTTATATAATAAAACTTTGCTTAAACTAAAATTTTCTTGATGAAAATTTTGTTTAATTTATAGGTGAATCTGTGCTTAAAACCATTTTATCCTCCAACTTTTTTCACTTAATAAATACAATGTTTCAAGACACAAAAGACAAGTTTCAATCAATCTCTTCATTTGTAAAAGATACTGAGAAATATGTCAAGGATGTAAAATTGAACAAAGATAGGAGATTGAAGATGTCCGAATTGAAAAATCCTTATTTTTATATGCCCTTTAAATGCCCCATCTGTGTTTTCAATATAATCGTCTCCCTTTACTTTAAACTCATTTTTTCATTCAATATTCAACAAACTCATTGAATATAAACTTGTGTCGTAACAACTATTGGATAAAAACAATTATGGTGGATAAGATGAGTTCTTCAATTTCCTTCAGTGGAAGGGCTTTTAGTATACCTGGTTGAACATCAATTAAAGTATCTCTAACAAAAGTTTCTCCTCTCCTTCTGGTAATATATTCAAAACTAGAAAAAGCAATGAAACAAGAAAGAGTATCAAAAAACAAAAACCTTATGGCTGAAGCTTTAGAAAGAAAAGATAAGACCATCTGTAATATACAAGGAGAAATTTGTATTTTTTTCAACAACCCTAAAGATGTAAATCCTGATGAAATAAAGGATGTTAATATATCAGGTGAAATGACATTTCGTTCAATAGTTGTTAAGGATCATTTTAAAATTACCTTTAATATAAAAAATGTTGTAGTTGAATCTGGTAATGAAAAAAAGTATATAGATATTGATGGTAATATTATTAAATATGAGTCAATATGCAACTGAAAGTGTAGATGAATTTCAGTTTAAGTAAAATTTTTACTTTATAAATATGCTAGACTTCCCTGATTCTCCATATGACAAATTTGAGAATTGTCCTGCGTGTGAAAGACGGGGATTAAACACAGAGTCAAAAGCCTATAAACAATGTATATTCTGTGATTATCTTCTAATTAATGATAATAAAAAAATTTCAAAAGGAAAATAATTATTTGAGATTTACACCAAAAATGAATTACTATACAGATTGATTAGAGAAATGAATGTAAAGTATGAGGGTGATAACACACCTTTCCTTACAAGGGAAGAAACTGAACGTATTAGAGAAATGTTCAAAGGATGGTTGTTATTTATTATTCATGGATGTGATTTTCAGGGAAATATCAACACAAGATATTGCATAAATAAAATAATGGATTATCTTGAAATTAAACCTGAACTTAGGATAAAATATAGAGTTTCTAAAAAAGCCAATAATAAATTAAATAACCTGTTTTCCAAATATATAAATGAATGATTTTTACCCATTTGGGAAAATAAGATAAAATTTAACAATCATAAAAATCTTCCAAATTCATTAAGATGTCTCATAGTTGGTTCAAGCGGATGCAGAAAAACCTGCTTACTTTTGAAGATGCTCCTGACTCCCAACTTTTTAGATTATGATAATTTAATAATTTTCACAAAGTCGAGTTTTCAACCAGAGTATCAACTACTCTCACAAGGTTTTAATGTTGGTCTTCAAAAAGAAGATATAATCGGTTTATTTAAACTTCAAAAAAACCTAAATGATTATAACATTGAAGATATAATTCAACTATTTTGTGATACACAGAGATGTAAAAAGAAATCAAAACCGATAACTTGTATTCTTAGTGATAATACGGATGATATACCGTCTCCCCAAGATTTGGATAAATCAAAAAAGGAACCTCGTTATCTTTGATTGTGTTAATGAGAGAAACCAAACGGTAATGGACAGCCACTACACAAGAGGGAGACATTCTTCTTATAATTGTATTTATCTTAGTCAATCGTACTTTCAACTTCGTCGTCGTTTCATCAGAAACAATGCTAATACTCTTATTTTATTCCAGTTAAATTCAATAGATATAAACAATTTTTGGAGAGATAATTGTTCTATATTATGTAGTAAAAAGGAATTTGGGGATTACATGAAACACAAGACTGAAAAATATAAATATATTGTTGTCAAACAAGATGAGATATAAAGGGATATTTTTTTTGTTTTATAAACAATTACATATATAAATGACAACTATTATTATAAATCTTGTGGGTAAATCTGCTTCTGGAAAAAAACTTTCATAAATCAAGGTTCTTGTGTAGTACAAATGAGAATATTGTAAATTTACTTAAAAAACACCCTGTGATACGCATTGTATCAACAACAACTAGAGCAATAAGACCTGGAGAAGTAAAAGGTGAAGATTATCACTATATTTCAGTGGAGGAACATATGCGATTGAGGAATGAAGGTCAAATATTTGAGGAGGTTTCTCTTGGTACAGCAAAATATTCACATTGTAAGAGTGAGTTAAGGAAACTAAAATCTGGTGGTCTTGGGATATTAGAAACTAATCCAGAAGGAACGAGACAAATTATTAAACATCTGAGCGGAGTGAAGATTTTATCATTCGGTTTTGATGTTGATGAAGAAGCTCAACGCAAACGTATGAAAAGCAGAGATGCAAGTATTAGTGAAGAAGAAATTGCAACTCGTATTAATCTTAATAAAGAATTTGATGAAATATCTAAAGAAAAGGATTTATTTGAACACATCTACTTGGATGTTGAAGAAAAGGAAAATTTCCCTGTTGATCTTTACAATTCATTCAATGATTTTTTCCAATAAATAAATGGATGCGAAAGAAAGAGCAAGAAGATTTAGGGAACATCAAGAGTTGGTTTCAAAAGTTGTAAAACAAAAGGAAGACATAAAGAAGAAACGCAGACAAAAACTAACGGGTGAAGAGGCATTTGAAAGAAAACAAGACAAATTTTTTATACCACTTTTAAAAACTTCCCAAGAAAAAATTATAGATGTTTCCACAGTTCCCACAATAAAATATAGTCCTAGAAAGCTCCAAATGTTAAAAGATTTCAGTCAAATGACGGAGGAAGAATTAGAGCATATAGGAGAATTAGAATATGATGATGAAGGATTATTTCAACAACTGGAAGAGATGAATCGACCCCCTGATTATATTGTGAATGCTCTTCAAAATAATGAATATTCAGCGGATTCAAAAACCAAAGCAGGACTCATTCCAACAGAACACCCAGCAATATTTCATCTTGTTCAAGAAAAGGTATTGATATTTATTGATGAATTAAGGTTCTTGAGTTCTGCTCAACCTCCTGTCAAACTAACTCCGAGATTAATGTTTCTTCTCACAAAAGATGGAAGACAAGGTTCAACTGTGAGGGATGAATCAAAGTATATTGATAAACCATTGGATATGAAAAATAATGATGATAAAGTATATATTGATCTGCTGAACTCTGTTGATTATAGGGTTATTCTTTCTGGTAAAAGTAGGAAGAAGGAGAAACACATTATTCAGGCTTTAAGTATCCTTGGTTCAGGTGTTAGTTTTCTTCCAAATGACCCATCACAATTAGTTAATAGACTGTTATTGTTGTTAGGTGGTAAGAAGGCTGGAAATAATTGTTTTAATGAAGCATCAGCCATTTTAGAGCAGTTGATGAACATGAAAATAATTAATAAATATCAATATAAAGACATTTTATCTCATATTAAATAAGATGAGAAGCACAATCCTTAGTTTCAATTTCACAACAAGCGACCACACATCTTCATTCCCATACTCACTACAACTTGACACAACAAAAGAATATGAGGCATCTTTATTGTCCATGGAAACTTATAATACCTTATTTAATATAACCAAGAAAAATGACAAGTTTAGTTATAATCCGGGAAGTGGATACAAAACGATCAGTCTCACTTGGAGCATGTGAGATTTCTCATATATCTTCCAAAATTGCTCGTCTTATGAAAGAACAGCGTGATGAACCAAAAAATATTGTTATAGACATTCAAAAACATCCTTCAAAATCAACGATTAAACTTAAAAATAACTACAAGGTTGATTTCACAATTGATAATTCATTTAGAGAGTTATTGGGTTTCTCCTCAAAAAAGATTGAAACTAATGGGACGTTTTACAGTGATAATGTCATTCAAATATCTTCAGGAATAAACTCGGTATTAATTCACTGTGATTTGATTGATGGTGCTTATAATGATGGGAAAAAAACAAATACAATATTTTCATTCAGTGCATACTCAACCCCAATTGGTTATAAATTCAATATGGAACCCAAAAATTTGGTTTATCTCCCTGTGTCAGGAAAAAACATACACAGAGTAAATTTTAGGATAACCGACCAAGATAATCGTATGATTTCTTTTAATAGGGAAGTTATATCCATCAGAATTCACCTACGTGAAGTTTTCCAATAAATAAATACGATGGTTATTGTGAGGAAACACGAGTTGGGAAAATATAAAATAATTACAGAGGAAGGGATGTTCCTTTCCCCATACTACAAGGGTGAAGGTATGTATCTTGGTAGAGGATGCTATAAACCCAAGAGACAAAGGGGTGTTGGACATCAATTTAGAGGAGATGGGATAATTGATACTCTAATGGGTATTGGTTCAACTATTCTTAAACATAAAGACCTAATTGGTTCAACTGCTTCTGCTGTGCGAAATGTAGCAGGTGCTGTAAAGAGCATAAAAGATGCCCAAAAGGAATCTCATAAATTACAAGCAATTAAAGAAATTAAGAAAGGCAAAACTCAGTTGTCCCCCCAAGAACGACAGAAAATAATTCAAATACTTGGGTCAGGGTTTCAAAAGTTTTAACATCTTTTTTCCTAAATAAATAAAAGTATGGAAGCAATTGATAGTATCTATGATTTGGATGATACTATTATTATCTGAAACTCCACTAAAAAATAAGATTACTTCAAGGTAAATGCAATAACTGGAACAGACTGGAATGCAAATGGTACAAAAAGTTTTGAAATAAATAATCAACAAACCTATTTGAATCTATCCGAAAGTTTCTTGTTGTGTAAATTTACATTCACTAAGGCTGGGAATAACACAAACGCTACACTCGTAAATGATTTCTTCTGGAAAATGTTTGATAGTGTTCGTTTGTACATTGGAACACAAGAAGTTGAAGCGGTTGATTATGTCTCTGCTGTATCTGAAATGATGAAATTTACACTATATTCATTCGGTGATAGAATGGGAAAGGGGGCTGTCGAAGGTTTTATTCCTGATATGTCAACGGGAACAAACACAGACCCTGGATATAATCAAAGGAAAGGAATGTATAATGATGATACAAAAGCAGGTAATAGTTTTACTGTGGCAGTTCCTCTTTAAGGTATATTTGGATTTTGTGATCATGATAAAGTTCTGTGTGGTCTTAAAAATAGATTTCAACTCCAAAGGAATGATAATGAAAATAGATTGCTTTTTGGTGTTGGTAGTGCTTTTGGTGAGCAGAATAAATTTGTAATTGATGAAATGAGTTGGTATATTAGTGAATATACTCCTCATCTTAAAACAGAAGTGATGTTGAATAGAAGACTTAACTCAAAGAAACCACTCGGTGTATCATTCCTCAAAAGAAGATGTCAACACGTTAAACTCAACCAAACCACTTACACGTGGAATTTGGGTGTTCTGTAAGGAAAGCCACGATATCTGTGGATCATTTTTAAAAAGCCAGATTGTGATACTGTGACTGATAAGAATAATGCATTGAGTGATAATGCTAAGGTGAAACAACTTCGCATTTCTCCAGATGGAACATTTTATCCACAAGATAGATTGGGAAAAAAATGATTTTGCTGAAGCATACAAGTCTTACCAAAAGGTGTGTGAAAGTAATGGAAATAAAGAACCTATTTTGGATATGACAGCATTTAAAAGTTTGTATACAATCTATGCGTTTGACCTGAGCGCTCAAAAGGAAACTATAAATTCTAATTGAGTGGATACTTCCCTATACATTGAAAGAGGAGAGAGTGAAGAAGTTTATACGTATTGTTTGCTTTTGGAAAAAACAGAATTGCAGATTAATACAGATAATGGTGTTATGATTAGTCTCACATAATTTTTTGTGAAATAGATGAGTGGCAAAGTACCAACTGGGGTATCTGTTAATCAAATCAATCTTCATAAACTATCATCTTGTGTTCAAAATCAAAAGCCTTGTACGATTAACTTTAATACAATTCAGAGAAAAGGAGCAGTAAGAATTGATGTTTTGCTCACAAGAGAACAGGTTAAAATCTTGAATGATACTGGCTCACTTAAAATTAAAATGACAAAACCAATGTTGAAAAAATATTCAATAAGAGAGACGAGTGGAGGATTTCTCCCATTTCTAATTCCTTTATTTGCTGGTTTAAGTGCGGTTGGAGCATTGACGGGTGGTATTTCAACAGCGGTGAAAACTGCTAATGAAAGGAAGGCTCAACTCCAGGCTCAAAAATAATTGGAAAGACATAACAAAGAGTTGGAGAAACAAATTAGTGGAAGTGGTGTAATTGTAGATTTTGCTGAAAAACTTGAAGGTCTGCCTGATAAAGCGAGATTGTTAGTTGGAGATATGCTTTCTTCTATCGCACAAGCAGGTGTAAAATTAACTAAAAGAGGTAATGGATTATATCTTTCTAATAAATAAATGAGCATTGATGAGTGGTTTAAAGAATTTGGAAAGAATACAACATCAAATTTACAACTTGTCAAATATTGTAAGAAATTAAAAATTCATAATGTGGTTATTTGTATGAGAGATAAATTAACAAATGTGCCTCAACATACAAAGAATATTATTATGAACTTCGAAGATAATTATGGGAACGGTTCTCATTGGGTTTGTATTTTTAATAGTCAAGACAAATATTATTTTGATAGTTTTGGTCTTCCACCACCTGTTGAAGTCATAAAATTCTTGCAGAATGGTGTTTATCAAACATTTCAAGTCCAAGAATTAAATTCCAAGTGTTGTGGTTAATTGTGTCTATATGTGTTATTTCAACTCAAGAATAAAAAATTTTATGACATTATTTTTAATCTCATATTAATGACTTATGTTGGTAAAGATGGTTCTATCTTTGGTGTATCCCAAGAACTGGATATTGATTGATCAAATTATTTCACAAAGGCACAGGCTGAACGTCATAAATATAATGTAACCAAAAATATTAATATGAAAAATGCTGATAAATTAAAAAATTATCCAAGCCCAACTGACGCGAATGACTTGGTGAGATTAAGCGATTTATCACAATATATATCCTTAAATAAAACGGCCGTGTATTCCAAAGATACAGAATTCACAGTTCGAATTAAAATAAATTTTTATAAAGAAGGACGTATCGTTTGTTTGAGAATAGAACAATGCGGGTATGATATGAATGATTTAGGGTATAATTGGTCATTTAGAATTGACCGAGAAGACCTGGAACAATTAAATCAGTCTCGTAAGGAAGAATATTATCCACTTGGTATAGAGAATGAGTTTTGTGGAGCCACGATTAGTAAACAACAAATAAAAGAATTTAATAAGGGTAAACATAATAATGGTTTTGCCCTAGTTTATATCATGAAAACAGAAAAAAAAACAGGATTATATATGATAAGTAAGGAAATACAAAATGGTTTAACTATGGGAAGATGGGGAGGTGTTTCGTGCCATAATATTATTCTAACATATATTTCTAATTCATAAATGACAGCAAGAAGGCTTCAACAAAATTATCATTTCTGTGTCCAAGCATACCTTCAAGAAAAGGGTATTCGGTATTTTAATAAATATGTTCTAAAACATAAGAATGAGGTATTTTCAATAAATGATTGGCATTATGCTGATGTTGATGAACCGACAACTTTAGATTTAATAAGAATGTTAAATAATGAAAAAATTATAAAGTTAAGAAAAGGTAAGGCTGTACATTCAAATGTGCATAATGGAAACTAAAAAGGTTTTTGCACTCTGCAGGAATTTTTCTCATAAATAAAGGAGTTATTGTTTCAAATGTAAAAAGAAAACTGATACGAAAAATATTTCATATTTTAAAAGTAAAAATAACAGGGTTATACAAAAATGTATATGTTCAGTGTGTGGTTCAAAAAAAATCAATTTATCTCCAAACACAAACTCGGAGGAGATATACAAAAGTTTTTATCAGGAAGTAAATTTACAACGACTGGAATACCAGGGGAATTACATCTACCAGGGTATTCTTTCTGTGGTCCAGGCACAGACTTGGATAAAAGATTGGATGAGACAGACAATCCTAAATCATGGAGTAAACCCATCAATAGAGTTGATGAAGTGTGCATGAGACACGATATTGATTATGGGAATACCACAACGTTGGAAGAAAAGCATGAAGCCGATAGAGAAATGTTGTATAATTTGTCTCTGATACAAAATCCAACCTTGAGAGAAAAAGTTGATCGGTTCATCGTGAAGAAGATGATCAGTGCTAAATTGAAACTTGGACTTGGAAATTCAAAAAAACTTATAGGCTCTACTGATGTCATTAAGCCTGAAGAGCAATTAGCTGATGAATTGCATAAACCAATATTCACAAAGTTTCGGAGAAGGAAGGTTTATTCCAAAGAAGTTGATTATATCTGGTCTGCTGATTTGATTGAACTCAATAATGATAAGGGGTACAAGTATGCTTTAACCGTTATTGATTTGAGGAGTAGATACGCATGGGTTGTCCCTTTAAAAAAACAAAACAGGTAATACTCTTATGTTAGCCTTTCAACAGATATTTAATAAAAGTAAGAGAAAACCTAAAAAATTGTGGACTGATGAGGGTAGAGAGTTTTCTTACAAGACATTAATGAATTTTCTAAAAAATAACAGTATTACATTATACAGTACCTTTAATGAAGGGAAGGCCGTTGTTGTTGAACGTTTTCATCGTACCTTAAAAGAGAGACTATATAAAAAATTCACAGAACTCGGTTCACAACAATGGTCATCTTTTATTCAGGATATTGTGGATAAGTATAATGACACGATTCACACGTCAACAAATATGAAACCATCAGAAACATTTACAAAATTAAAATATGAAAAGAGATTAATATCAGAAAACCTAAGTTCAAAGTTGGTGATATCATAAGAATATATAGGTGGAAATCTCATTTTGAAAAGGTTATATAAAACGATGGACGAACGAACTTTTTAAAATTGTTTATGTTATAGATACGGTTCCTTGGACTTATAAGATATATGATTTAGAAGGGGAAGAGATTTTAGGTTCATTTTATTCACAGGAATTACAAAAGACAAAACGAAGCAGATAATACCCAGGGGAGCAATTGTTGGTCCTTCACTTCCTCCTGCTATACACCGTTGTGGACACTCGAGGGCCAAGTCCGAGGTGTATAACAGTACATAATGTGTGTGAAGGGGGACGTTCTTAGATCTGTGAACCCCAAACACAGAATCCTCAACTGAATAGTCAAGGCTTAACTTTTGTTTGTTGGTGTGTGTGTGTGCAATGGGAACAATGGGTTGGCGCTTTACTCCCTCCTACTATACACTGTTGTGGACACTCGAGGGCCAAGTCCGAGGTGTATAACAGTATATAATGTGTGTCAAGGGGGGACGTTCTTAGATCTGCGAACCCCAAACACAGAATCCTCAACTGAATAGTCAAGGCTTAACGTGTGTGTGTGTGTGTGTGTGTGTGTGTGTGTGTGTGTGTGTGTGTGTGTGTGTGTGTGTGTGTGTGTGTGTGTGTGTGTGTCAATCCTCACATTCAAAATCTTAACCCCAACCCTCACATTCAAAATTTCAACCCCAACCCCCCAACCCTCGCCCAACACAATGTCTTTTTCAAAATGAGATTTCCACCTAAATATTTTTTTGTTTTTTTTTTCTCTTCTTCCAATTCTGTCTTTTAAGGCTCTCAGGTTTGATGATGTAGAAAGGGGGAGCAAGAACTTTCTTGATAGGTTTAGATCCCAAAGAGTGGTAGCATTTCAAGTCTCCAAAATAAACCCAACTTTCCAAGTCTCCAAGGTATAACCACATTCCTGTTGAGTTTCCAAGATACGTATCACATTGTGAGTTATCAAGCCAGAACCCACATTTCAAGTCTCCAAAAATATCACCATCTATCCAAGATTCCAAGGTAGAATCACAATTTCCAGAAATATTGTGGGTTTTGGTGATAGATCTCACAAAGTATAACTGTGGATCATCAAGGAAAACTCCATTTTTCCAATTTTTATGGGTTTCAGTGATAGATTTCACATAGTATAACTGTGGATCATCAAGGAAATCTCCATTTTTTCCCAATTTTTATGGGTTTCAGTGATACATCTCACATAGTATAACTGTGGATCATCAAGGAAATCTCCATTTTTCCAATTTTTATGGGTTTCAGTGATAGATCTCACATAGTATAACTGTGGATCATCAAGGAAAACTCCATTTTTCAAAATGTCTGAAATTTGTGAGTCTCCAAGGTAAAACTTGTATTCTGGCTCATCAAGGTATAACTTGTTCAGGGGGTATTGTCTTGATAACTCACAATGAGTACTATTGTTGCAAAACTTTTTTTCAGGACTTTGCTGGTCTCCAAGGTATAACTCTTTGGTTGGGTCATCAAGGACGAACTCGTTCTGTGGGTCTTGGTCGCTCACAAGGTCTTCAACCAAGCCAAAAAATTTCGCCCCAAGTTGTAGCAAAAGCAGTATTTTCATTTCGTATTTCAGATACAATTTCCTGTGAGAGAAAATAATAATGTATTAATTAAGTGATTTAATTATTAAATGAGTATGCTTCAATCAAACTTTGAAAATAGGAAAATAAAATCTTACCTCAACAGATAAGAGGTTTGAATCCAGTTCATCAACTTGAAGGTTTAGTTCCATACAAGTAGTTGATCTCCAAGGAACCCCAAAGTCATCCCACTCAAGGCCTAGCTCGTTCTGTGGGTCTGGTTCGCTCACAAGGTCTTCAACCAAGCCAACAATTTCGCCCCAAGTTGTGGCAAAATCGGTATTTTCAGATGCAATTTCCTGTGAGAGAAAATAATAATGTATTAATTAAGTTATTTAATTATTAAATGAGTCGATGCTTAAATCAAACTGAAAATAGGGAAATAAAATCTCACCTCAATGGATAAGAGGTTTGAATCCAGTTCATCAACTTGAAGGTTTAGTTCCATACAAGCCGTAGAACTCCAGGCAAGCACACAGCACACCATTGCCAGCAAAAAAAAAAAATGTTTAAAATGGAGCCTGGGCTTGAGGCTTTTATAGGGAAATACTGGTGGGTGTAGCTTCCTTTGGAAATCCAGGCAAGCCTTCTTTGGGGAATTTTTCAAAACCATAACATTCTAGAATTTTCTAGTGATTTCTTTGTGAGTCAGAGATGAACTGGAAATGATGTAAGAGTAGGTGGGGCTGAGAAAAAGTGGGCGTGGCTTATGAAAATACCTCACAAAAGTGGGTGGGGCTTATAAAGTTCATTTAAAAGTGGGTGGGGCTTAGGAAAAGTGGGCGTGGCTTAACAAAAAATAACGTGTGGCTCAGGAGGTGGTCAAACAAGAGCATTAAGAGAAGTTTATCATTTCGTAATGGCACAAAAGGGGTATCTTAAAATATAAAGATTCAAATGTTTTGTTTTTTTAAATATTTTAGATGGGGATTATTGTGCAAAGAAAATTAAACTATTGAAGGAATTTGAGAATGAACAAATCTTTATGGGTTCACTGAGTGAGCTAAACAATATGCATTGGTTATTTGAAAAAGAGTGTCCCTAGGCTAACATGTTTCAGATATTTCTTTAGAATCACCTTTAACAAATCACATTACTACTTCACTACTTGAACAAATCTTTATCTTATTGAATTGGTTATTTGAAAAAAAAGTGTCCCAAGGTTAGAAGGGGAGACAAATAAATATACCTTGGGATAAAAAGGGGGTTTACTTTTTAGGGGGAAAAAATGAATCGCTGAAAATCCCCCATTCACTTACATGGGGAAAAGTGAGCCAGAATCAGTATATTCACCCTACTTGTATGATTTCATTCATTTTTAGATCTTCATATTAACAGGATTTCATTGATTTTTTTTTGTAGATCTTCATATTTATATAATTTCACTGATTTTTTTTTTTAGATCTTCATATTAATATGATTTCATTGATTTTTCTTGGATCTTCAAATTGATATGATTTCATTGATTTTTAGATCTTTATATTAAAAGGATTTCATTGATTTCTTTTTGTACATCTTCATATTTATATAATTTCACTGATTTTTTTTTTTAGATCTTCATATTTATATGATCTCATTCATTTTTAAGTAATTATTTGCTGACACTGCTGTTGTGATCCCAAAGACAGATTACTTATTTTATAGATACTGTGCTGTAATGGTGAGAGCGTCCACTCTGAGTCTGGGATGTCTTTGCTCTGCGCTCAGAATTTTTAAAGGATAGAGCATGGACAGTCATAGGTTGGCAACCTTTGCACAGGGTTGACGGGCCTAATAGCATCCTCCTGCATTGAAGTTCCTTTTAAAGGAGCTCATATTTGAGGTTGAAATATTTAGATGAATGTTAATTACATCCACCACCGAAGGTGAAGGAGGTTATGTTTTCATCGCTTTCTGTCTGTTTGTTTGTGTACAAAATATATCAAAAGTCGTGGATGGATCTGGATGATATTTTGTGCACAGGTTCATTGTGTGATGACAATTGATTAGATTTTGGTGAAGATCCGGATCCGGATCCGACTAGCAGAATTTAAGTGATTCTTCACCATTGAAAGATCGGGCCAAATACGATATATAGCACGATATCTCAAAAAGTTGTCGATGGATTCGGATGAAACTCAGTGACCATGTTGGATGTGTGACTGACTAATTGATTCCATTTTGGTGAAGATCCGGATCCGGATCCGGATGCGAGAATTTTTTGAAGTAATTCTTCACCATTGAAAGATAGGACTCAAAAATGATACATACGTACCTAAGAACCATACTGGGCCATCCCATCTTGGTATACTTTTGAGAAAAAATGACTCAAACTTGTCAGCCTCTTGTGTCACCATGAGCAAATGGAAATGAAAAATACCAAAGGATAAATAAACACAAGACACACAAAATTATATCCACACACAAAAAAGCAAGTTGTACAGGTCCCACCCAGGGAAAAGGGGGTGTTGAATTTGACCCTTTTGGGATGGCCCATTATGGTGCTCTGGTTATAGCCCGATTGTGTGGGATGGCTCATTTTCGCATTAGGGATTCAATCCTAAAAATGAATAATAGAGGTGTTTGCACTGAAAATCAAAGTGTTTTTATTCAGCAAACCAGTACAGCTTTTACAACACACATTTCTGGGAAGAACCTAATATAAAGGTTCATCGTAGAGGTTATGTTGTTTTTACAAAATGACATAACCTAAGCAGATCGAACTTGATTCATGGTTTGGGAGGGTTCCTTCTCAGTATTCATCTCATTCTATGTCTTGCTCTTCAATTAACCCACCATCATCTGCATTGTCATTGACTATGAATTGGTTATAGAATGCATGGTGAATTGGGGGTACAAACTGCAGCAAGGTCTGGAGGTCCCTCAACTTTAGAACAGCTATTTCTCTGCCTTGTGGGTACAAATCTGGCAGAACCAATGAACCTAGATTAATATTTCTGATTCTGTGGACCACCAATACAACTTAAATCTATACACCTGAAAGGAACATCCTCATTGTAACTATACTTGAAGAAAATTTTAGTTGGTGCTTCACGCTTAAAACACAACCAGTGGATCTTCAGCCACTCCACTTTGAGACCCTCAGTATTAACTTTTCTATTGACAACTACTTTCTCAAGTTGTTCAGCACTCTTCAAATCTGATTGTTGTGGCTTTGTAAATCCAAAGGGTTTCTTCTGTTTTGCTTTCTTTACAACATTCACCTTCAATTGAATTACATACATGAACACTTTAGAATACAAATCACCTTCTTTGCACTTTGAAACCCTTCTGTTTCGCAGGAGTTCAATATGTTAAATAAGGTGGTGTTTCAGACTGCTTTAATAGTGATATACTTCCAGAACATTTTTTTTAATGATCTTTAACATCTATCTCATCCAAATTGAAGTAAATACTGTCATTTGGGACATGGATATGGGGAAAATTCTGTTTAGCTTTTTCTATAATACCAAAATCTTTGTCCGAATCCATCTAACTATGCCCACTGACAAAAAAATTTTGGTGAACAATTTCTACATCACATCAGAGGATTTTGAACAACATGTAACCAGAACAATGAATTTTTTTATGTTTCTATTCTGGCCACCACATGTATCTGCATATGCAATTATGCACTTCTTGGATTTGTGTGAAATCAAATGCTAATTAAGACAAGAAGCAATCTCGTTCGGACCTCGGGACCTTTGACTTTTGTCCCACATGTACATGAATCCATTCTGCTGCTCTGCATCGTGAATGCCTAAATTGTGGATCTGACGTTTATAGTACACTACACCAGTTGTCAAAACAGGGGTTGCTAAGGTTTTCTGCAGATCATAACAGAACACAGTCACATCTTCAGTTTTTATCTTCTCACAGTCCGTCTTGTATCTAGTTTGTGCAGCCTCTGTCCGTCGTAAATGCAATTCCTTTTCATGCTCCTCCTCGCCCAGTTTTACAACATCCCCAGGTTCTTTAACTTCCTTTATTTGTGCAGCAAGGATGTCACATGTTTTGCATGTATCCTTTAGAGGCTGATGAAAACTGAAATGTGCAAAAATCAGTGTCGAAGGTATTCCTGAATTTCCAATATGAGACTGGTTCAACAGAATCTAAGGTGTACCTTCCCTTGTAAAGATCATAGACCTTGGTTTTGGTCAACCCTGGAGCTAGGTATTTCCTGTTGACATGACGTGCACGAGTGTAGTGAGATTCATACTGGGGTATCTCACCAATAAACGTTTTCAAATGATCGATTCGTTCAGCCTCAGTTTTATTCCCAGGTTCATGCTGACCACGTTTATCAGGTACCGGACTACCTGCCTCAACTGCATTTGCCAGTGCCCTACCAAGATGCCCATTAGAAATGGAGAATGTGTGCAGGAAAAAAACTTTGCAAACTTCCACGTCCATTCCACTTTAATCAGAACAGGTTCGTGTCATTTCCTTTGGCCTTGGCAATGTTGGACCAACCATTTGCCCAGGATTACGGTCCCTTCTGTCTTGTTTGTTGTGTCATTTCACTGCAGTTTGTTTTTCCAGTCCAACCAGAAATGCATTCTGTGCACTCCAATCACCCATGTTCCAGAAGGACTTGTGCAGCTGTTGGCGCCTGACTTCAGAAATTTTCTGAACACAACGTTTTTCACATCCACAATCCATGTGTTCCAGTTTCTTTCTTGGAACATGTTTATTGGATAATGACGTGTCGTCTTCTCCAGCGTTTCTCCGTCATTTACGGATATTCTTCTTCCATTTACTTGTGTTACGAACACGGCTTCTGTCACGTTTTGTCCCTACACCTGGATTATTCGGATCACCATTTTCTACACCCGTAGCTTCTGCAGCTCCATCAGCAAGACCATTTTCTACATTGTTATTCGGATTAACATCTGCAGGCCCACTTCCATTTCCTGAAATGTAAAAAAACATAACCTTAGAGAGTTGTACAGACTTGGAAAATGACCATTGCTGGATATGGCCTTGAGGTGCTATAATGGGCCAACCCACACAAGTTCATAGAAATCATGAGGCTCTTTCAAAATGTATTTTAAGTTCTTTATCCTAAAACTGTAAGCTCATGGTATGTAACTAAAAATAAAGACACAGTATTTACATGGTAAATGGCCTATTTTTGTTCCTCCGTAGATAGTTTTAACACCTTATTCCTCTTAGACTATTGGCCAGTTACATCATTTGCCAAGTGCCAGAGTGGCGGAACCCACAACACCAAACGTCGCCACTGTTTCTCAAAAAGTAATCAATAAATGTAAAACTTACTGTTTTCTGATGAAGTGCCATCATCTTCTGATTCATTTGGGTGAAAATCTGGGTCCTTGTCATCATCTACTTCGTCATTGTCGCCAATCATAGCCTCCAACTCAGCATCTGATAGATACCTGGCAGCCATGTTTACATGGAATCATGGGAAAAATGTGGGATGGCCCACTTTGGCTCTGGCAAGTCAGATGCACGTCACCAGAGCCAGAGAGGTTTTCTGCTTATAAAATTAACATAATTTATGAGATGGGGTTGGCCCATTTTGGCTCAGAAAGGGCTAAGTTTTGTTTACCTACTGACATGTATAACTCAATTTTGCAAAAATTGTGGGATGATCCGGTATGGTTCTTAGGTACTGCTATATTATAGCATGATGTTTCAAAAATGTCTTGGGCCAGATATGTTCTCGTGGATCAGGTATTATGGGGTGGAGGTATGCACTCTACCGAGTGCTCTTCTAGTTTAAATTAAAATCTTCGAGAATGCTTTTTCACCTGGACAGTTTTCTTGTGAATGAAACTATCAACTTGTGAATGTACTCGGGTGTTGTTCATTCTTATTTGATAAAAGATTGGAATTCCCATCGTGTTTGCCTTTTATTCTCTTCATTTCCAAAACTACTAACTATATGAGGAACAATTGAATATCACAACAATGTAAAACTTGTCCATAAAAAAGAAAACCTGATATACCTTACTCTGTTTAAAGTTTCTTAACAAGGGTGATACTGGGTAGTTTGCCAGGGCCATCCCAGCATTGTTCTGTCCATTATCTCTCCTGTTAAATGCTGAGCTTCATGCAAGGAAGCAGCCTGTACCATTTAAAAAAAATAGTCTTTGGTCTGACTTGCCCAGGGTTTGAAACAAACAATGTTTTAAACTTGAATCTGTTTTCTTCAACAAGAGCATTGATTGGACGATAGAACAACCTGGAACTTGAACAGGGAGGAAGTAAAAATTCCATAGAATGATATTTTTAATGACTCCAATGTGGTGATTGATCTTTCATTTGAATTAGATTTCCACGATTGAGTTTTAAAGAAAAACTAGACGACCCGTGAACACGTTGGGTTCCCGTTGTGACCGCGGTTGATAAAAAAAAACATTTCAAAAAAATATATATGTATAAATATATAGCTCCAGCGAACAATACCACTGAGATTGATCCCAGTTGTTTGCATTGATCAAATACTCCCCAAGAGTACTTGACTGAATCAGGAATTTATTTTGACGTGATAAACGAATCGACGTTATAATCGTTGTGTTTTTGGTTTTCCAGGTTTCACATTTTGGAACAGAAAGTTCACCTCCATGTCCAGAAAATCAATTCTTTAATGATGCGGATGGGGTTTGCTGTGAATTTTGTCCCAGAGGTGAGTTCCAGTATCAATTTTATTGGTGTTTTGACATCAATTCCATTGGTGTTGTAATATCAATTCCATTGGTGTTCCATGTTCCTGGAATTTTTTCAATAAATCCAACTCGTTATATACTTCACAGGAAGGTACATGTCTAAACCCTGTCACCATCCTGGAAGTAATTCTTTGTGCTTCCCTTGTGAAAGGGGGAAATACATGGACGAGCAAAGCAACATTACAATGTGCAAGCAATGTACTGTTTGTGACCCAGGTAAACTATTCTACTGTTTATATTTACATTTAATTACTCGATGTATAAGCACCAACGCAACCAAGTATTAAATTAAGGGAAATTAAAAATACCATAAATGGTGATTGATCCGCCATAGAGAGAAGAGAAGCTGAAGGTTCAGGCCTTACCGTCCGATGAAGTAAGTAAGGCTCAAAACATCAGCTTCTCTTCTCTCCATTGGCTGGTGGATCAATCGCCATTTAAGGTGTTTTATTCCGTATTTGTTTCGATCTCTTTTGCCACCCACACAGAATGCTAATCTTGTGTTGAGATTAGCGATTACATTCTTCCAAGTCTGAAATGTACATTTCTGATCAGCATTTTAATTTTCATCCACAACTCCATTGCTGGTTGTGTTGTGTAAAGTTGTGGAGTAAGGTTTTCAAATTCAGTTTAATCATGATCAAACAAAGTAAAGAGCTGGTTGACCTTTTAACAAGGAATGGATAATTGCCTTTGCCATCGAAGGTGTAGATTTGTTTGTTTGTTTGTTTGTCCATCTGTCTGTGAGCAGGATATCTCGAATAGTTATAGACTGTTTCAGACAAAATTTGGTGGCGAGGTTGGATGTGTGACGGGGATGAATAGAATCGAGTTTGGTGAAGATCTGGACACTAATATTTAAGTAATTCTTCACCATTGAGTGATGGGGCCAAAAAATAGTTACAGAACCAGAGTTTGGGGTTCACCACGAGGGGGACTTCTCAGCCTCTCCCTGACCTCTGAACCTGCACGCTGCCACGTTGCGGAGAAGTGCGCTTCCCGATGGGTTGTTGAGCAACTACAGATGCCGATTGAGATCACCAAACTGGGCAGGGCTCTCGCTCTTTTACAAATGCATTACCTTTCCGGTGGTTTGGCATTACTTATTTTCCCCTTAAACGGTCTTAATTATTTACCTAAACACAGGACATGGCATCATCAATCACATGGGAAAAAGCAGAGGAGAAGAAGATAGAGGAATTGCGGAGCTTGGTTGCAGCCCCTCGCTTATCCGACGCAAACAAGCTGATTTACATTGGTCCAAATTGCAGGGAGGGAAGGGGAAATGCAGTGGGAATGTCAGTGTAGTGTCGGATATCATGTAATGCTGGAGCTACCAAATCGGGGGACCACGTGTTCTGTTTGCCGAGATTGATCGGCACGCCGCCTGTGGTTCGGCAAACAGGGATACCTACAGCCCTCATAGCATAGACAAGTAAATGGCAGAGGCTCGTACAGACTTCAGGCAAGCAAACAGCAGAGGTTCTCGCTCAGCGATGGCTTGTTCAAAGCAGGCTTCCCCAGTGGCTCAGCTCTGGCATTCATATTGTCGGCTTTTATGGAGCCAGACGCGAGGCGTGGCCAGAACGTCCCGAGGGTCCTCCTTTCCTCACTTCGGCTCAGTTCATTTGTTTCTGGCTCACAGAGACGTCCATTGACCTCCAGACAGTCTCCCACTATTGACTCGTGGGACACCCTTTTGGAAGAATCTTCAGAGGTGGAACTCTCCATTTCAATTGTGATTCTGTCTTTTTACGGTAGTAAATATCTGTTTGTGTTTTAAATGGGGAAAATACAGGTGAGAAAAGGAAAGGAATTTATATAAATATAAGCAATGATGATGCTCCACACTATGAAGTTGGATGTTGGACGAAGATGGAGGGTTTTTGAGGGGAGCACGGGAAATGGAGATTGAGAAGCGAAAGGATGAGGGATTGGAGATGGAGGGATGAATGGATGGATTGAGGTTAAACGAGGGGAGGGAAGCTTCTGATGGGGGGTATGGGGTTTGAGAGCAAAGGGGTGAAGGATGCATGGGAGATGACTGTTTCCTGGGAAGGGGGTGAGGGATGGGGATGGGTGGATTGATGGATTGAACTGATGGATTGTTAGATTGAAGGAAAGATTGATCCATTGAAAGATATATTGATGGATTTATGAATTGAAAGACGATGGGGGGAAAATCACACCAGGGATGAAACATGCTAATCTCACAATGCATTTCCCCTTCCAAATCTCCTGGACAAAGTGCAAAGGTTTTATCTGCCACATAAACTAATGACAGAACTGACTCTAGGTTTCTCTAATGGTCTCTGACTGCTTGGGGGTCTTTTTCCACAACTGCACCAATAAATAGCATGATATCCCATCAAGTTCAGGATGGATTCGGACGAAACTTGGTGGACAGGTTGAGTGTGTGACAAGGAAGAATTTATTCGATTTTGGTGAAGGTATGGTCATGAGAATTGTTTTTTTATGTCATTCTTCACCATTGAAAGATCAGGCCATAAACGATATACAGTATAGCATTATATTTCAAAAATTTGTGGACGGATTATGACAAAACTTTGTGGATGAGTTAGTTGGGTAGTTGACCAGAACAAGCTGGTTAGATTTTCGTTCAGGTCCAGGTGCAGATCTGGCCTATCAGTGGGACACAAATTGTAAACTGTTCAGCCTGGTGGAGTTATTCTCTCTCCCGAGTGCAATTCCAGTTTGTGACCTGAGGTTTGCAACAATTCCAACACATTGGATCTTACAAAGTAAATAGTGGGTAATATGCTTCTTGGTCGTGTTTTCAAGAGACCCAGAAAGGATAACTTGTTCATTAATCAAGAAGAAATACATCATTGTACAAATACATCATCAGGAAAAATACAAGAATCATAAAACTTCAAATGATACAATTTTACAAATCCATGATATCTTGAAAATAGCGGTACAAGCGTTGGTGATGGAGTTTCGGATTTTGTTGTCACCAATGTTGGACCAATAATTAAATAGTAATTGAATCACCTCTTATCGAATCGCAACAATGATTGTAGGTGTGAATTATAGGCCTTGTTCATCTACTTGACGCATTGCCATGAGTTTGTCATGCCACCACTGCAAATAGAAATACAAATAAGAGTACAGTGAATGCAACAATGACAATGTGTAAAGATATACCTTGATCTAAACATGTCCAGGACTCAATCAAGCAGGCTGATTGCTCGAAACATGCAAACACGAAAACACGAAGAATACGATTTGCTTTTTGTGGAAAATCGTTAATACAGACTTTACTTGTTACAAACCTTAATTATGGACCCTTGACTCGATAAAGTAATCCGTAAATCACGCAAAGAGAGAAATGCTTCACGTTCTTGTAAATTGAAAATAGTGTTACCTTTCGCCCTGCCTGTGAAACGCCTGTGACAGTTTATAGCTGGGTCGGGATTCTCATCCAGGCGAGACAACTTAGAGTAAGCATGCATACCTCTCGGCTTTCCTGCCGTGATCTGGCGATTCATTACTTCATAACAACTGAATTTTTTTTTACTAATTGTGATCATAGAATGTATTTTGTCTTCTTACCTCTGCTATCAAAATGTGGTATCACCATTGATTGAAGCTTGAAGAACGTGTGCCAAGCGTCTTCACCAAGCAATCCACGAAACATTGAAGAAACTTTAAAAAACGAAAAATTTGATTTTTATTTGTATTTATTGATGCCAAAGTGATGGGGCGTATAATGGAAGAATACACAAAAAGGGGAAACGTCGTGGAAAATAAAATTTCACATTTTCAGTGAGCTAACCACCATCTTTTGCAGTGCAGAACAACACGTGGCCAATGCACAAGAGTGGCCCCTGAACTTTGTTCAAGTCGATCGATATACAGTATTCAGTGAGAGTGTGAATTTGAGAGTGCTCGCCATGTGGCTTAAGCACTCCAACAAAACAGTTGATAAGAAACAGCTTACTTGGCACGTAATTGGCAATCACCGAACTGTCATATTAAACAGACACTTCCCGGAGACACACAAAATATCAAATATATCAGAATTGGACAAACTAGCACTTTTTTTAGGAGTTGGAGCTGCTGCTTAGTTTGATTCTGGAGCTTCAATTTTGTAATTCAGCTTAGTTTACGAGATTCTCGAGGTTACCACGTGTGCGAAAATGAAATAACGCCACGAATGCTGACATCTCCGAGCATTTATAAACATTGCAATGTACCCAGCGATTCGTCGCTATGATGAACTGTGGTATCACAAAGTGGAAAAAAAGAATTGTTGTGGCCTGTTCCACGTCAAGGCATAATTGAGCAGGCCAAAAAAAACATGGTATACATTTGAGTTGGACAGTTATTGGTATAGATTTGAGCTTGGTCAGCCCTGAAACGTAAGAAAAGGAGAAGAAAAAAAAAGTAAAAGGAACAGTGGAAATGATTTGGTGGAAATCAAATACCTGCAGCAAGACCCAGGGAAAAAGACAGGGACAGACAACAAGGGATGTGCAGGTGTGGTGGAGGAGAATGTTGGTGAGAATGTAGGAGGTGGATAAGGATACAGAAGCAAGATTTGTGGTGGAAGGTGGTTTAATGGGTGCAGAAAAATCTTGGTTTTGGATGGGCATTATCTGAGATGGTGGTGGGTCTGTCTTGAAGACCTGGATGGAAGAATGAGATTGAAGAGAATGTGGAAGTTGGTTCCACAGTTGGGGGGAAAAAAGAGGAATGAATGATTGAATATGAGCAATGATTCTGGATCAAGGTTGTTTCATGAGAAGGGGGTTGCTGGTGGACTGTAATGATTCGGAATGCAGTGAAGAGTGAAAGTTTCTTGTTGTCCAGCGAGTCAGATTGTAATTGATAGTCATCTGAATTTAGTATCTGGTGAATAAGTCCTACATGAAAAACACACTTGATACATGTGAGGGGTGTTCAAAAAAACATCTCTGAGCAATGTCGTCATGATGATCAGACATATGTCAATTTTTTAATGTTTTGTTCATTATCTTTCTCTTCACTCACTCCCATGTTTTCTACTCTTTTCCACAGAGACTGAGGTTGAAGAGGGAGTGTGTGACAGGGAAAATAACAAACAATGTGTTTGCCGTGAAGGTTTCCACATGAAAGGGAATGAGTGTGTGATGGAGAGCACTGCAGGAAGTAAGGAAACTGTGTTCGTGTTTCGCTGGAGATGTTAAATGTTGAAATTTGAGGGAGTGTGAAGTTGAAAGTTGAAAAGTGAGTGTGAAGTTAAAAGGCAAACAAAATGGAAAACATTGAAATGACCCTCAATGTGTTGGTGTTTTTTTTGAAGAATTTACAAGTAAAAGGAAATGAATCAACTTGATGTTCTTCCTACCTTCCTTTGATCTACCTCCTGTTTTGAAATCATCATCCCTGGTTTAACTAATGAAACTGCTGTTCAACATCCTTCAATAGGTGAAACTGTTCCTCCATCCATCAAGTCCCCTCCATGGTGGGTTTGGGTCCTGCTGATTGTGACACTCCTTATCATCTTATTCATTTTATTTTTTGGTAAGTCTCAAGTATAATGTTATTATTCATGGGAACGGGGATGTTCTCAGTGTGAGTATAAATAATGTTGAGCATAAATATTGTGACTGATTGAACTTCTGAAAACATTACAAACAAAAGGTGAAAATGAGAGTAAAACACAGGAAGAATTAGAGAGTTCATAAAATATGTTGCCCCATATAGTGTTGAAGTCTATCCTTCAATTTAGACAAGATCGATTTTAAAAATCATTTAAAAAAAATTCTGGAAGTTTCACACTATTAAAGCATTCTTTCCCCCACCTTATTTTTCATATCAAACGACTGCTAAACAGAAGGGGTTCAAAGTAAAAAGAAGGTGATTTGTATTCTGCAGTGTTCAAGTATGTCAGGCAATTGAAATAAAATAAAGATTGTGAAAGTTTTATAAATTAATCACTTGATTACCAAATTACCGCAGTTTTGACTCAGTGTCTATGACATCACCCTATCTAGCACATTGCATTATAGTTATTCGTGCCTGTTGTATGTGTCCATTATGACGGCCTTAAAAACAGTGAGTTTCCTGTCTGGAATGATTTCCAATTTTGTTTGACTGACGTACACACAGACAGTTTAAAATATCTCACTCCTCTCTGCACATGTGTGGTCGGGACAAATTCAGAGGCAAAGTACTGTTAAACGTCAAGTTTGGTTTCCCATTCGAGGTCCAATCCGTATTCAAAATATAACATTAAATTGAAATAAGTTGTTCCTCGATCATAAACTGATGTTTGTAGACAGATGAATGGACATGAACAAATTGCTTAACCATGATTTTTGCTTTGAGTGCATAGGTAACATAACATAACGTAGGTAACCGAGGAGATAACAAAACCAAAAAGATAAAGTCTAAAATATCTATATTGCTTTTCAAGTCCTCGAATCTATGAATTTACAATCATTGATCAGATTCCAGAAATGACAAAAGTATAAAGATATATTGGAAGGTAAATATATAATATAATCCTCCCTCCTTTTCCTGTCTGTTGATTCAGGCCTCGGTCACATTTGCCACGGCGGCCGTGGGGTCTCCGAAATCTGTGGCCACTAGCAATTCTACAGCGGCCGCAGTATTTCCACGGTCACACAATGTAGCAGTCACATATGTTTTCATTTTTCGGGGAGCCGCACGGCGTATTTAGAAATCGTGGAGACTGAAAACGTGGGGGTGCCGTACGGTCTTTGATTTGATGTCGCACGGTGACCATAGGGCGTCCCTGCGGCGGCAATATAATTTTCAAGGCAGACGCAAGGAGACCTCAAGGTGCCCGCAAGGCGACCGCAGGGGGGCCTAATGCGAACGTGCGGCCAGACGGACGGTAACGAGTGGGTATGTATACCAGTCCTTTTTGTTACTGAAATAAAAATATACCAGTATAGAAATATATATATATATATATATATATATATATATATATATATATATATATATATATATATATATATATATATATCTGAATATAGTATAGCTATAATATACCGTGGTCCCCCAGAATCCGAACGGCCAAGCTGTTTGAACAAATTGAAATCCGAACAATTTTTTCGAGAAAGTTTGGCCCTAAAAACCTAATACATTTTTTAAAAAATCGAACAAAACGTAGCGTTCATGTTTGTTCACGTGTCTCCCCCACCTGGTCGACCTGAGTCGCTCGACAATCACCCAGTGTTTGACAGTGCCCAGTAGCAGTCACACATGTTTTTATTTTTCGGGGAGCTGCACGGGGTATTTACAAATTGTGGAGACCGAAAACGTGGGGGTGCTGTAATTTTTTGCGGGTTGGGAAAATTCATTTTTCATTGAGAAGAGCTTACGGCAGCCGCACGGAAAACGCAAGCCCACCGTATGCCCTATGTACGGTCGACGTGGAACACGTCTACGTCATAACTTGGCTTGTCTAATTGCTGCGGCGAGCGTAGAAATGACAAAAAGTTATAACTCCGCGATTTCATTCCACAGCGACCCCACGGCCTGTAAAATATAGCCAAACGGCGTAGGGCCTCTCTGAGGCCACCTCAGTTTCTCTGCGGCCGCTGCACGTTTCTGTCAATTCAGAGGGCGTACGGCCGCCTTATCCTCGCCGTAGAGCAAATGTGACCTCGGCCTCACCTGCTTGTTATATCCAACTGTGGACCCCATTATCCCACTCCGAGTTTCTGTTGCCTTTGTTTGTGTGATGCATCTCTTTCTGATATTATGTCATGAATATAATGATCACTTTGAGGAGATGATGGGTTGAAGAAACCTTTGGTGTGCTGATTATGCTTTCTGTACAAGAAACGTGAAAAACAACTTTTTAATCCTTCTTCTTTTCTTCTCTTTTCAGTGAAACGATGGATTTATCCACAGGTAGGTCTGGATTAATTTCCCTTCGTTATATTATTTCATATCTTCACTTCAATGGCTGCGTTAATGAAATCTGATAAACAAAATCAATTAACCTGGTACAGCGACAGATGATAACTTTGTATCGGGTTTTGAATTCACTATGAATGTGCAGCAACTCACTGTATAGTTTCAGAGAAAGTACAAGGCTGTGATACATTTTGTTACTGGAGTTTAATTTAAACTTGGGGTTTTCCATTGTGAAGTTTTCAATTCTCTCAATTCATGGCAAATGCATTGTATTGGTAAATTATATGATTTGATGTGAATACTTTGTGGATGAGCCCATGTAACTTCCTCATAAAAATGGAAAAATATCATTCAACTTTGTCCACTTATTAGTTATGAAGTTATCAAGAAGAGAAAGTTGTGAGACAGGGGTGCCAGCCCAAAGGGGAGAGCAGTATGCCATCAGGTTGCGAGTGAAGGTCTTGTAGGTTGACAAAAGTTCAGATTGGCCAAGGAAGGATGACACGATGGAGGATGTCCAGTCAGCAGCTGACTTTAGAGGCAATATTGGTCATATGGTCTGCTGAAGAAAGATCATGACTGATGGTGAGTCCAAAAAGTTTGGGTGACTTAACCTCTTCAAGTGGTTTGTTTTTGGAAGTGGATGGGAGGGTTTGTTGGATGGTCCTTTCAGAGACAGGGTGAGTGTGAGGGAATTGCATCGGTTGAATGACATTCCAATTGTTGAACCAGCTCCTGATTCTATGAAGGTCTGTAGAGAGGGAAGAGGCTTCTGCATGCCTGTCTGTTGGATGAGAAATTATATTGCCGAGGATCATCAGCAGGATTTTCCAGGGAATAAAAGATCATAAAGATGAGGAAGAGGACGGGTCCCCAGATACTGCTTTGGGGCACTCCAGCCTTGACAGGGAAGGATATGAGAGGATCCTGTTGAGAGATACACTCTGACTGTGTGAGTGCAAGACGTCAGTGATCCATGAGAGGATATATCCTTGGATGCCAGAAGCAGAGAGTTTGGAGATCAAGGCAGGGTGGCAGACTGTATCAAATGCTCGAGATATGTCCAGAGAAAGCATTGTCTCATGTCTGAGTTTGAAAGTTTTCATCCAATGCTGGGAGTGCAGAAGCAGCATGTTCAGGGTATAATCACAGGGTCAGAAACCAAACTGATGATCTGAGATCAGGCAGTTGGAGAAAAGGAAGGATTTGATTCCAACTACAATGACTTTGCTGATAATTGGAAGCAAGCTAATAAGGGTGTCATTAAAAAGTTCCGTTATTGCACTGATGTTGGCTAACTTCCAGGCAGAGGGAAACTTTCCCAGAAAGAATGATTGAGTGAACAGAGCAGAAAGGATGAGCAAGAGCAGCAGAGCAGGTTTTTGGGATACATACACTGATGCCTTCTGGGTATGTTACATTATATTAGTCGAGTTTTGCCGGAAGCTTATCCACCTTCAATGGGAAAGACATACGAGAGGGGAGTGTTGTGTAGATGTCGGGAGTGAGGGGTCAGGTAGACCATTTTTGGGAGCAAACGCAAAATTGATACTTTCGGCCTCCTCATGAGCAGTGTCAGCGATTGTGAGCAGCTGTGGTGCCACAGTGGGAAATTGATTTCTTGATAGAAACTGCAACTCCATCACCAGAACGGCCTTCATCACTGTTGAACCTGAAAAGAGGATACCCAGGAAGAGATAGATACCGAGGACGAGGGGGAGGAGATTGGGACCATACTCTGTACAGAGCATTGGTGCTGCTTAAGCAGTCTTCTTGGCTATTGAGCACAATCCTGAATGGGTTGCCACTCCGACAGTATACCACCATGCTGGCACCAATTTTGCCGACCTCGGAAGGATGACAGGCTGCGTAAACCCCACCTGGTATTAATTCAACAACTGAGCAGGATTTGAACTCAGGACCCGAGGATCCAAAGCCTGCCACCCTAACCATTAAACCAACACCAGGCATAGATACCGAGAAATTAAGGACATCTTATGGGAGGAAGGATTCTGTTCGGCAGATAATGTCAGATTTATCAGTTACAGCTTGGATTGAGAGATCTGTCAAATTGTAGTGAAAACCTCGAATGTTTGAGGTCCAGTGAAGAGTTTGTGGAAGAGGTGCTGTTGACAAGGAGTGGGAAAGAGGGGAAGCGGAGAGGGGAATTGGGATGGCGATGATTAAAGGCACGAAGAAAGACAGCCCGATATGAACACGATAGTAGATGAGGCACGAGTTTGAGTCGAGGGATAGAGAAAAGTGCAGAATGGAAAGCAGACTGTGAGAGATTTTTGGAACTGACAATGTGAGAAGATTGAAGATTTTAAAATTGCTTTTTAAAAAACATTTAAGTTTTCATAAAAGAGAGTGGGGAGGACATGGCTTTAGCTCTTTGGAAACAGATCACTCAGAAGACCAAGACTCCAAATGATCTGCTTGATATTTAGGATTTCTATAACTTGATGTTTAGGATGTCTCCAACTTGATATGTAGGATGGCTCTAACTTGATATTTAGGATGTCTATAACTTGATATTTCGGACGTCTGTAACTTAATATTTAGGACGTCTCCAACTTGAAATTTAGGACGTCTCCAACTTGAAATTTAGGACGTCTCCAACTTGAAATTTAGGACGTCTCCAACTTGAAATTTAGGACGTCTCCAACCTGAAATTTAGGACGTCTCCAACCTGAAATTTAGGACGTCTCCAACTTGATATTTAGGACGTCTCCAACTTGATATTTAGGACGTCTCCAACTTGATATTTAGGACGTCTCCAACTTGATATTTAGGACGTCTCCAACTTGATATTTAGGACGTCTCCAACTTGATATTTAGGACGTCTCCAACTTGATATTTAGGACGTCTCCAACTTGATATTTAGGACGTCTCCAACTTGATATTTAGGAAGTCTGTAACTTGATATTTAGGAAGTCTATAACTTGATATTTGGGACGTCTCTAACTTGATATTGAGGATGTCTCGGTCTTCTTAAAATTACAACATTAGTATTCTCTGAGCATGGACTTGTAGAATAGCCTTGAGGTTGGTACACTCACTGTTGAACAAGTCTACCATGAGTTGGAATCTAGACGCATGCATGAACTGCCATTGTGGTATTTCATATGTACGGCGAGGCATCGATGTGCTGGCCCTTGGATTAACATGAAACCAGCTGTCCCATCTGCTTGCATAATGTGATTATATTTCTTGACCCAATGTATTGTCGTATTCTATTAATCTCAGGGCAGTTTGGGTAGTGAACAACCATCCAGGTTTTTAACTGTTGGAGGAGGATGTTTTCTTGACAACTTCCTCTGCTGCCATGCATGATTTTACAACTCACTCCTTGTTCAATCAAGCGCTGACTTGTCCAAATGTTGCATTGTCATTTGTGGCATCCATACACAAAGTAATGGAGGGTGAGGGCAGGATTGATGTGATGAAGTGAAAGTAATCATGTTGACTAGCCTAACCTGCACTCCATGCGAAGTTTCTCAAGTGAGGGTTCGTTAAGACATCAATATATCCAGTGCTCACAATGTGATTTATAGAATTTCTTTAAATACAATGTTTCTTGTGACATTTTTTGTGTAAAATGCACCTTCTGAGGTAGTCGGCATGTGCAGATGAGAGTTTTACATTGCAGACGCTGTTTTCCGGGAGTGGCATTACGCCTCTCAGCGTTTACGGTCTGTCGATGACAGACGTAATGATGTCAGCTAATGACCGATGATGTCATGACGTCATTATGCCTGTCAGCGGTGATGTCACACGTCACCATGCAAACAAAGATAAAAATTCGAAAATCGTCAAAAATTCCCAAACCTGTCCGTCTGGCATGATCTCACATAGCCTATCCTGTAGATTAGACCACAGAGCACCCGCATGCCGAAAGTGGCAACAATCCGTCCAGGAGTTTCGGAGGAGATACGTCCACAAAATATGGCTTGGCGTATTAATATTGTTACGGATCTGGAAACCATGCGCACTCAGCATTCAGAGTCCCCGTTGTTCAGTTATTTCGATAAGTATGTGTTATTAGTTAGAATCCCTCCTTCTGTCTAATGGGAATTGCATGTGTGTGCTACGAGTTATTTGGTTTATTACATCCTCATCAACAACAACAACAACAACGCCACTGTCCTGCACTCGACCAGTCGCCATTGCCCACGTGTTTTTTGGCTGAAGGCGTGGGCGGAGCCTCCATCGCCTCAGATCGAGGCTCCACCGCAAGGCAGGGCATGGACGTTTCCTCCAGCGAATGAGCGAAGGGCGAGCATGACACGCATGCCCCAGCCAATCGGGAGGTGACCACGAGTCGTCCGACAACCCCTCGTCCAATCAGGAGGCGAGGGGCAAGAAGAAGAGACCCCTCCCATCTAAGAGGGGTAGAGTGGTTGTCTGGACCAGTGTTCGGGAGAGAGGATCGTGGCGATCGCGGTCTGCGGTCTTGGTCTCGATTAGCGGTCGGCGGTCATGGTTCGAGAGCGGTTTGCAGTCCTGGTGGCGATTGTGGCGCAGTCTGTGGTCGTTGTCGAGCAGTCTACAGTCTTGGTGCTGACAACGCCAAGGTCGTGGGTTCGAGTCCCACCGTGGTGGTTCTGGTCGGTGTGACCGCACGAGGCGGGACAGGTACCCCAGCCCGGCTCTACCGACTGAAGACCCATTGAGGTCCATTTTCTTTTGTGTGTGTGTGCGTCCGTGGGCCCCGTCTGTCAGTAGAATCGTTTGTGTTTTCCTTTCCTTGTAAATTTTGTTTTCTTTATTCATGATAACTCTGCTCTGTGTCTCCCCTCCCCGATTATTCTTTGTAAAATAAACCCCTGTTAAATGTTCCAGTTCGTTGTTCGTGCTTCTCTTCATTGGCCTAGCAAGGTGCGTATTGAGAAATAGTAAAGCCGTTCGTGCCGTAAATTGTTCATTTGGTCCGGCGCGGCTTTGGTAACTTCCGCTCGGTTATGCTGGATCCGAGTCGGTAATAGCGACTCGATTCGGACAAAGTCGTCCGAGGGTGTGGTTTCCCCGTTAGTTGGACGGCTTGAGTACTTAGGTAAATTGGAATAGGACAAGTGGACCCTACTTCACGCCGTCGAAATATTGGCGACCCCGGTCCTCGAAGTGGCCCGTCACCTTTCGGAGTTGTCCGAGAGTCACGACCTAAATTCCGGGTGTTCGGTGGGAGGCGACTCTACTGCTCCCCCTGGTGGTCGTTTATCGCCTCCGAACCCCGGCCCACAACAATAACTAGCAGATACCCGTTTACGACGGGTATGGGGGACAGGACGGATCACAATACTCGGTTCCGATAGTTTCTTTGGATGTTTTGCGCCGCACTCAACAGCTAAGTTCATATTGGTAGCGTGTCTGGGTGCCCATGGTAGCGTTTGAGACCGGTCGCTTTAGATTGTTGGCCTTGACACACAGTGCCGGATGAGTAACACGAACGATTTGACATATTCATTATTTCTATATTACCTCCGTCAACAGATTAACAACAATGCAGGATATTAGTCGTAAATGCTGAGTTGAACAAACATCGTGAGTTCATGGACTTAGTGAAGTAAAGCACGTCGTCTGGGAGCTGGCCGTCGGGTTGCTGCCGAACGCTGCTGATTGTGACGTCATCGATTCCCTCTTTGAAAATTCTTTCTATATTCGATTTTTTGAATCCGCTATCATCTGCTTAAATACATGGAACACATAATGTGAAGATTTCAGGAAGTATGAACAGAATATGTTCAGAGAAAAGTGTGTTAGAAGTTCCAGGCTTACACCCATTATATTATGATAATGGCTGTACAATTTACATAATTTGTCTTCAGGTGTCCAAACTGACTAGTAGTCAAGCAGTGAGTTTGCTCATCTGTATATAATTCCAGGTGTGTGTGTGTGTGTGTGTGTGTGTGTGTGTGTGTGTGTGTGTGTGTGTGTGTGTGTGTGTGTGTGTGTGTGTGTGTGTGTGTGTGTGTGTGTGTGTGTGTGTCTGTGTGTGTGTGACCGCTGTTTCTCAACAACCACCGGTCCAATCTAATTGAAATTGGTGGGGACCTGAATATGTGCCTTTTCAAGGTTTGATAATAATCGGACAAGTGGTTCCCAAGTTATGGCCATTTATTTACCAAACCAATGACAGGACACGTTGCTGCGTAGGCCTGGCCGATGGGGACAGAGCGCGTTCCCCATTACGGGTTACAACGTATGGACTTCCGGATAGTGATGACACTGTATTCTAATAATTTCTCGATTTCTTATGCGCATTTATAGATAAACACAATGCCCCAATCCAGTCGTCATTTACGAGAGCGAAGGAACGGCCTGTGTGGTTGTTTGCAAGTTTATTTATATATTTATTTATTTATTTTTTGCACGTACGGGCAGGCGAGAGCGAAGGAACGGTCTGTGTGGTTGTTGTTTCTGGCACGAGGTTTGAAAGTTTTTATTTATTTTTATTTTTGCACGTACGGCCACGCACTTACGGCCATGCACTAGTCGATCTATAATTCCAGCAATGTGTGTGTGTGTGTGTGTGTGTGTGTGTGTGTGTGTGTGTGTGTGTGTGTGTGTGTGTGTGTGTGTGTGTGTGTGTGTGTGTGTGTGTGTGTGTGTGTGACCGCTGTTTCTCGCCAACCACTTGTCCGATCTAATTGAAACTTGCCAAGTATATTGCTGAGGACCTGAGTATGTGCCTTTTCAAGGTTTGATATTAATCGGACAAGTGGTTCCCAAGTTATGGCCATTTATTTACCAAACCAATGACAGGACACATTGCGGCTTAGGCGTGGCCGATGGGGAAAGGGCGCCACACGTTGCTTAGCGCGTTCCCCCATTACGGGTTACAATGTACGGACTTCCGGATAGTGATGACTTACTGTATTCTAATAATTTCTCGATTTCTTGTGCGCATTTATCGATAAACACAATGCCCCAATCCAGTCGTCGTTTACGAGAGCGAAGGAACGGCCTGTGTGGTTATTTGAAAGTTTTTGGGGTTTTTTTGCACGTACGACCACGCACGTACGGCCACGCGAGAGCGAAGGAATGGCTTGTGTGGTTGTTGTTTCTGGTACGTGGTTTGAAAGATTTATTTTTTTTTTGCACGTATGGCGACTCACGTACAGGCACGCAAGAGCGAAGGAACGGCCTGTGTAGTTGTTTCTGGCACACGGTTTGAAAGTTTTTGTTTTTGTTTATTTTGCACGTACGGCCACATGCGTACGGGCATGCGAGAGCGAAGGAACGGCCTGTGTGGTTGTTGTTTCTGGTACACGGTTTGAAAGTTTATTAATTTATTTTTTGCATGTACGGCCCCGCACGTACAGGCACGCAAGAGCGACGGAACGGCCTGTGGTTGTTGTTTCTGGCACGCTTTTTGAAAGTTTTTTTAATATATATTTTTTGCACGTTCAGCCACGCACATACGGACATGCACTAGTACAGTCAAAAGTGTTTGTACTTTGGCCTGTTTTAAGCTGGAGGGAAAGTTTTACACCTTTGTGGAGATAAATTTATGCTCCAAATTATATTAAATATTCTCCCTCCTATTGAAAATCACTGTTGTACAATGTCCTTTGACTTCGAGAGTTTGAGAATAAAATGAACTCTGATCTGTTATTCTTAACTCATCCATAACCCCTTTTACCCTGTTCAGGTTTGTTCCTGGTTTGACATCAATCGTCGTTCCAGCAAACGTGATGTGAACAAGATTGATGAAGAACTCGACCGACATGCAGAAGATGTCTAAATAAATTTGAATGAACATTTTCTTGGAAGTGTAAGTAGAGGGCAAGTCAATCCGCATAAAGAAGGATGAAGTTTCATGGGATTTGTACATCGATTGCTGCAATCATTGATTTCATGATGACATCCTAAATTAACATTTTTAACCTTTCTAAACAGATCCTCCTTTGAAGGTTCCTCGATTTCCTTCTATATCTCCAACTAATGTTCATTGATCCCATTATTGTTTCTGCCTATTGTCCCATTCTTCCATTCTCAATCTGTGACCTTCTACCTCCTTCACGTAACTCTTCCATGAGCAGAGGACTTTTCAACTGCTTTCAGAAAAGACTTCACTTTTTTAATTTGACTGAAAAAAAAATGTAAATTTCAAAAACACATTGGTGTCCATTTAGCATTACAAGTTTTTCTGTCTTGTTTTGACAAACATCAATTGTTTTGTCTTTGTAGGTTATAATCAAGGAAGTACAAGGAATGTAAGGAAGCAAGGAAAAGGCAATTCCATCCATTCAGCCCATGTGATCACCCATCCCCAGGGCTGGATTTTCCAATAGGCAACATAGGCCATTGGCCTCGGGCCCACCAGTAACTGGGGGCCCACCGGGGACTTGTGGGTTCTCTGATCGGTTTCATTGTATGCTTTTTATTATGCATTGTATGCATTGTATTTCATTCTAATTTATTATGCTTCAGTTTCATTGTATTATTCCTATGTGTAAGATGTACATGATATGGAACTTGATTTACTTTAATGTACTAGATATGGAACTAATTTTATTTGGGTACCCAATCAAATAGACTAGGTCACATTGTTTTTCTTGTTTATTAGGGTACCCTGTCATTCTGACAGGGATCCCTATTGTTTTTCTTCTGTTTATTTCCTTATTTTTTATTTTTTATTATTTATATTTTTCCGCCGGCAATTTTGCGGGTTCTTTCGCTTTAAAAATCATTTTCTCAGGAACGGTAAGTCCGATCGACACGAAAGTTTCACCATAGTATGTATCTTTTTTGATAGCAAACTTAAGTGGTAATTCTGACGTCATAGGTCACGTGGTACGGGCGCCATCTTGAAAAAAACGAAAAACTTTGGACCTCTGTATCTCTGAAACTTTCTCGGGTAAAAATGCTTTCGCTTCATACGTTTGAATAAGCTCCTCAATGGGAACAGGGGTGATTTTTCGTGAGGTCATCAGTCAAGAGGTGTGCCGGTCAAAATTCGTTAGGTACAACGCTGCATCGGAAAAATCTGAAATTTCTTGAGCCTCATCTACACAACAATTCACCATAGCAAAAATATATTATGACGTCATAGGTCATGATGTCCTTTATCAAGTTCCTCATGATGTCCTTTCTCAAGTTTGTTAATTTCTTATTGATCGGTCATATGGTTTGGCGGCCATCTTCAATTTACCGTAAACCTTCAAACATCTCCAGAACGGCTCATCAGATCAAGGGGAAACCTCACTAATGTTATGACATATTAGGTGATGGCCCCATTGGCCCATATTTGTACATTTGACTTATTTAAACATTCATCAATTGCATTAACCAGGTGTCTGGATTCAAACCATTGGCCTGGTTGCTTCAAATTGTGTTTCCAAGCTTTTGCCCTCGTTTTACAATTTGCTGTACGATGTGTTAAAATGTAATATCAACAAGCCAGCCTGGCCTTGCCACAGAGCAGCGTCTGCAGGCTGTTATGATTTCCAGTGGAGTGTCAACAAGTCTTGGAGAGCTACAAAGGATTTGCTCCTGTTTATGAATATGTGCCGGCGCTTTCTCGCTGGCTGAAGCGTGAGAAAGGAGCTGTTTACTGCTAATTCTCCCCGAGGGCCGCAGGGAGGGGGAAAAAGCCCACTTGCATCTTTGTTTCTTTCTTTGCTTGCTTTTCTCCGCCTAGGAATAGGTTTTATATATGAAACTTTTGGAGTGTAACCTTTAGTGTGGTACAGGTTCTGACTGCTGTGGTTGGTCCCTGTGCCACCTCCGCTTGCAAGTGTACTGTGCAACTTCAATAAACCGTATATTCGAGAATCCTCAGTTGACTCCTCTCAATTCTTGGCCAGGATTGGTGAGGGTCATCATCACATCTGGCGACCCAGATGGGACGCTGTCGGGTCCTGAACGCCGCGATCCGGAGGGATCTCCGTCGAGCGCAGCTGACGCCACGATCCGGAGGGATCTCCGTTGAGCGCAGCCTCGGGGTCTGCACGGGTTTCGAACTGGTAACGGTAAATGAGGAAAGTCGAATGTGGTTTGTTGGAGGAGCATAGGGGCTGTCAGGCCAGATTCAGGTGACCGGGTTTGGGTCAGAGGGCAAGGAAAGCCCGAGTGAAACAGGGGATACAGGTTCGAGTCCTGTGACCACAGGTTAGAGTCCTGGGGTAATTGTTGGGAGGGTCCAGAGTCCTTCAGAGGAAGAAAAGCTTTAAGGTAATCGAGAAGAGCGGGTCTCTGATCCTGCACACAAAAAGGAGAAAAGAGAGCTATCAGGCGGTACAAGGGGATTTCGGTCCGATTAAAGGAGACACGTTTCAAGGCTATAAGGCTAGTGACAAGTTAAGAACATACAATGGGGAATAACTCTTCAAAGAACATAGTTACCCAAAGGAACATGTTGTAAGGGAGTACAGGGCTGGATAACATGGACAGCGGGAAGACAGGATCCCTTCTCGCTGACCGGGTCCTTAGATCCAAAGATAGGACACACCGTCAGCTCTGTGTTGACGGAGGGCAGAGTGGGATGCTCGAGACAGAATGAAACACCCTGGAGAGTGGTAGCAGCTTGGCTAACGGGGTCACAAGCTGAGACAGGATGTACACAAGGTAAACGAGCGAGGAGGCGAATACAATGTGGTGGGGAAGGTTGAGTTTTGTGTTCGACGTAAGTTGAGTGTTCCAACCTGGAACTTGTATGTGTGGAACAACTTGTATGTTTGTATGGAGATAATGATTGGTCGTCATCGTAAATGTGAAGACTTTGGACGAGGTGAATTGCGCACACCAAATCCGGAGGAAGGACGATGATGACTGATTCTGCACGTGTTGTTAATTCATTGTGATGGGCGAATGCCATTGAGAGTTTTTACCGGTGTGTGTGTATCTGTCTGTGTCTGTCTGTGTCTGTGTGTGAACTCTATAGGGAATTGAATAATTAAAACCACTTCGGCAGACAGTTTGGAGATTATGTGTGAGAATTCCCTACAGTACTCGTGCTGTGGTTAAGCTGTGGGATGTCAAATGGACCAAGGCTTGGGTTTTCTCATGGTCCGATAAACTCTGTATGCTGTTTTGGCTTTGAACACTGTACGTGATACGTGATAAATGGATAGTTTCTTCGGAGCATCATTTTGATTTTAAATTCAAATTCAGTTCTGTTTCCACCTTGCATGTTTCATAAGGCTGATCGACTTTACAGGTTTGTGTGAGTGCGTGATGACGTCATCACGCGGCCGAATCGAATTACATTCAGGATACGAGATTGATTCTAAGAAATATATGTTGAAACTGTTGAAACCAAGGATTGCTCGATTTTTATTGTTCGGAAATGAGTGCACGCATTCTCGGACATAGAGAACGACAATCCTTTTGGCGGTAATAAATGTTATTTGCGGTTGTTGTTGATTGGGCTTCGTGACCGGAGGAAAAAAAAAACGTCATTTCCGGCGTGGCCCAACATCGAGCTACTCGGTATCTATACAAAGGCTATTCTGATATTGATGCGAGGTGAATGCCGGCGATGACTTGCCGGCCTGTGTTTGGTGGGTGCTTCGTGTGCCGGTTGGCGCCGGAGTGGAGCTATCTGTTGTTGTTTGGTGGGTGTTACAAAGTGTCTGCTGTTTTCACATGTGTAACGTCTGGGCTGTGCCAAGAGAGCAGTGTACTGAAGGAGGGATGCACAGGAGGGAGTTTTATGGAAGGGTTTTAAAATCACACGGTTGAATGTGGAGTAGTTTTGCTTTGGTAGCCATGCTGGTTGGCTATTGTTGGTTGGTTGGTTGGCTATGGTTGGCTATTGATTTTGAAGCTCCTGGTGTTGGATGCTGTTGGGAGGTTTTGTGTTCATGTTAGTACATTTTGAACCTCCATAGTTTATAGTTAATTAGAGAGAGTGTGCGAAAGAAAAGGTGAGCGAGTGGTGGGTGCAGGTGAGCATTTGCTTCAGTGGTGACGGTAATGGTGTGATGTGATTGGCCAATCCTCTCCACAATGTTTGAATCTCACCTTAGCTAGGGGATGAGATGAAAGTGAAGTCCATTTGAGGGGGGGCGAGCTATCGCAGGCATTGTGAAGGTAATCTTCTGGTTGCTCAACCCAGCAAGTTTTAATGGTTTGGTAGCTATTGTGTTGAAATGTGCATGGAGTTGGTATTTTAAAACGCGTTTTTTTTTAATCTTCACGGCCACCGTAATCTTCTGGTTGCTCAACCCAGCAAGTTTTAATGGTTTGGTAGCTATTGTGTTGAAATGTGCATGGAGTTGGTATTTTAAAACGCGTTTTTTTTTAATCTTCACGGCCACCGTATCTGCGAAGATTCGTGCTCTTTGTGTACTGTACAATTTTACCGACATTGGACAACAGTTTGGATGGTGAGCGACGCGAGACCGAGGTGCGGAGGATTATGGGATGTAGAGGAATGGTTGCTGAGCAACGACATCGATCTGGAACGAAGGAGCGGCGGTGGAGGTGAAACAAACCGCCAGAGAGCGCGAACTAATGAAGGAAAGAGAAGGACTTACACCACACGCCATGATTACACAGGATTGATGGGCCTAATTGCCTCCTGATACGTTGAGATTCATTGCATAGCTTTCTGTGCGGGAAACGGACAGGGAAAAACATGTCTGTTGTGTTTATATGGGCCTCTACCTGTCAGGGTAAATTCATTAGATTTCATCGGATAATTCTGTTTATTGTCACAATGGTAGAGGATTGGAATAATGTAGATTGGATGTTAAGGGGGATTTAAATGCTTGGACAGCAGAAAGGGTTTGATGGATGGATGGAATCGCTCTGTGATGACAATGATATTGCTGTGAATTACTCATGTTTAATCATTACTCCTGTGAATAACTTATCTTTGAATTAATTGGGAATCTATTTTGTGAATTATGATAACCGAACACACAGGTGTGATCTGCACAATGTTTTGCGGACACCTAGACACGTTACACCAGTGTGTTTTGACCTGTAATGGTGGTGATGGGGATAATCTTAGGATCAATGGGACCAACAAGTGATACTCATGATAATGTTTGTATGTGATATTAATCAGAAAAGTGATTTTCACACACCTTTTACCGGATTGGTTGTCAAATACATAAGAAATGGAGATAGTGTATGGAAACGGTGTTAGTTACTTTCAGACTAAGCTCATAAAAATAGGAAAATTGGGGGAAAATAACTAATTGGGAACGAACCATGATTTTTCTTTTGGTCATAATTGATATAAACTTTTGTTTTGAGATTGCAAATTGAGAATCCTTTACCTTAGGACTTTGATAATCTGTTAATTGAGGATAGGAAAAAGTTACTGAGAATTGAATCAAGATAATAATATATTAAGTTAAGGTACTTACATAATATTGAAAAAGGGTCTCTGTTATAAAATTGATCGACAGATTGGTCAACACTACATATTAGAAATCAAGTTATAAGGAAAAAAACCATGGTATTTACATAACCATAATGCAGAACGAGCATAACCCGCGCTCTAAGCAACATGTTGGGGTGGGTGTGTTTGAGAAAGGAACTGATGCAGAGTATCAGTAGTAATTTTACTTTAATGCAGTAAGTGGAATACGATTTCACTGTTTCAGAACCATTTTATTTACTTTTTTGTACCATGCACCTCGTATGGTCTTTGAGATAATGTAAGCCGAATATCACGTTACTCGAGCGCTGAACAAAGTCGAAGATAGCGCAACACGAAACCACAAACTCGGAAATAATATATAAGATGATAAAGAATGGCGAGACCAACAGCAATCATGAAATCAATGAAATGGAATTAGGAATTGTACCATGTATTGTAACTGTATTGCTCTCACTGATTAGGAGATGATACTGACCTGACTGTAATTTAGATAAAATGACTACAATTTGTGGAAAGACAAACAAAAGAATAAACGAGAATTTTGCGGAGTACAGAAAACATAACAATGAAATAAATGTTAAATCGGTCAAAATAAAAGAATTATATTGTTGTGGTTACCAAATTCGCAAACCACCATTCAGGTCCCTTAGGTGAGATATCTCGGTAAGTACATGTGTAGTTAGGCCCAAACCCGTTGTCTAGTGGGAATACATGTCATTTATGCGTGCTGCGACTCTTCAGGATAGCCGTTTTTCTTTAACTATCTTTATTTTGGACCAACCGCCATGATTACCACCACAACCACAACATCAACCACCAACCACAACGCCGCTTCACCACAACCGCCACGACCTTCACGTCACACCTCGCAACCGTCGCATCGCCACCGTTCTTGCGCCGCTGTGGGTACCGGTGTTGGACTCGTGCAGGGCGCGCGCCGAACGGCGTGTACAAAATCACGGATTTTGTGCTTCAAAAACGGATCAAAAAGCCTTCACGCCCACTTTTTCTCGGGCCAATGGGGAGCGAGGTGAAAGGTCGAAGGGAGGGGGTCAAAGATGAGAGGGCGAAGCTACGGGGCTGATAAAAGGACCGTGTTCGTCAGTCCAGGGAGAAAGTGAGCAAGAGAGTGGGAGAGTAGGAGAGTAGGAGAGTCGAGAGGGAACAGTGAGTCAAGACTTCGCGGGCGGTGGAGTTGGCAAGAAGGAGCTGGTCGTCGTGTGCGTTGGAGTCGGAACGGAGGGGACGGAGCTGTGGAGAGGCGGCGAGGGCAGACGAGGGGGTGCTCGCGTCGTGCAGGGAGCTGCACCCCAGGGAGGCCGACAGCGCGACCTGGCCGAGGTGGAGACGCTCGTCGCGGGACAATAAAAATCCTCTATACCCCGAGCATCAGCAACCCCCTCCTGTTTCCCCCCGCGCTGAGATAGTGCGACCAAGGGGGCCCCTTTCCCACCCCCTACCAGACACTGTCCGCGAGGCCCGCGGAGTTGAGGCGCCATCGCCGCTCCGCGTCTCATCACCAGACGGGTAGGCGCGACCCGGTCTCGGCCTCAGGCCCGCCTCATCCTTGAGGGTACTCTTTTCCTTGGTTTTGGGTATGTGTTGTCGGCGCCGTCTGTGAAGTAGAATTGTATAAGTGTTGCCGTGTGCTCGGTAGTCGGTATTAGCTCTGCATTGTGTTTTCGCTTTTATATTTGCTTTTTGTGTAAATTGAATTGTGTTTTTCTTTTCTGTGTGCATTTGGTGGAATTGTATATGTGTGCTTCCCGTGTGCCGCGAATAAATGTGCTTTATTATTGAACTGTTCTCCTGCTTCGCTTCGTCTTTTCCTCTATTGAATCCCCATCTTGCTTCACGTAAAGGGTTGGTAGTGGGCTGAATACGCCCGATAATTAATCGAACCGTCGAGGTCGACGATAACACCGCTCGGTTATTCTGATAGTACGGAACGGGTCGCTTAAGTGGTCCGTGTCCGAAGTCGACCTGCGGCGAGGTGCGATCGCCCGGTCTACCCTCCGCGTGGGTACTTAGGTAGGTCGGGTCGGCGAGCAACCCTATCCCACGCGGGGGCTGATTGGCTCGATCGCGGTGAGACCGAAAGGTCCACCCGTGACTGGTTCCCGGCGTTAGTCCGAGAGGGTCACGACTGGATTGTCCGTCCGGTGGGCGACGTGCCGCGATTCGAGTTACGTGGCCGTCAGCACGCCGGCGGGCGCGAATCCGCAACACTGGTGTCAGGTCGTGCGATACAAATTCATCGCCCTCCTCGCGGCACTGGTATTGGAGAACAGGAAAACGGGCTCTCCTGTCTCCGGCTAAATTCACGGGACTCGGTCCAGGGGTGAGAGAAGCGACCCCCGATTCCCTCCAAATTACGGGCGAGCTAAATTAACCCTTCACGAGAAGCAAGATGGCGTCTCAAGGCGAGCGGGTGCCGGGTGGATTAGGTATGTGTAATAGTAATGTAGAATCCATGGCTCAGGACGAGATCACCGTGCAAGAGAAACCCGTACCAGAAGGTTGGGAAAGGCATCGATGCCGTTCATCTGGTCGGTTTTTTTATTATAACCCCACCGCTAAATGTAGTCAGTGGGAGTGGCCAGGGCAGGTGACAATACAGCACGTTATGGAACTCGTGCAGAGCATAATTGACGGAATGAAAGAAGGGAACAACGAAATGAAGAGAAATACGCAACAAATGGAAAATAAAAAAATGGATGGAAACGCACTCGAAGCGAAAAACCAATTAAAAGAAAGCCAGGAGGAGACAGAGGAGGGATTGAAGGTCGAAACGGTGGAGTGTGAGAAAAGACTTCAAGACATGACGAAGAGAGTTGATAAGCTGGGACTGGAGGGAAAAACGGAGACAGAGGAACTGGGAAGACTGGTAGAAAACCACAAGCGCAAGCCGGAAGAACAGTTCGAAGCCAAAGCAAAGTCTGAGTGTGCGGAGATGAGAAAGGAATTGGAAAAGAAAGTTTCTGAGTTACAGAAACACCAAAACAAAGAGAGGGAACTACAAAACGAACTGAGAGTGTTAAAAGAGGAAAGGAAGAGAACGGAAAATGAAACTTTAAGAAACCACACTGTACAGATCGAACAGCTGGAAGCGAAGGCCAGACTAAAGAATGAGGAACAAGAAAGAGTAATGAAGGAAGAACGAATGAGACAGGAGAAAGAAATCAGTCAGTTGAAAGAAATGACGAGATTGCAGAAGCAGGAACAAGAAAGACAGTGGAATAGAAAACTGAAAGAGTATGAATTTGAAACTGAACGACAAAAGGAAAAAAATAGGTTTGAATACGAGGAGATAGTAAAGGAGCAAGGAATGAAGCAGGAAGGAGAAATCAGGAGATTGAAGGACACAACGAGATTGGAGAGGGAAGAACGAGAGGAACAATGGAATAGAAAACAAAAAGAACATGAATCTGAGGTTGACCAATTGAAAGAAAAGCTGAGGCTGGAGTACGAGGAGATAGACAAAGAACAGCGAATGAAACACAAACAGGAGATTAACCAAATGAAGAAAACCATGAAACTGGAGAAGGAAGGACAGGAGAGGAAACGAAGAAGAGTAATGAGACAGCAGCAAATGAAACACAAAAAGGAGATTAACCAAATGAAGCAAACCATGAAACTGGAGAAGGAAGGACAGGAGAGGAAACGAGGAAGAGTAGTGAGAGAACAGCGAATGAAACACAGGAAGGAAATGAGCCAATTGAAAGAAACGATGAGATTGGAAAACAAAGAGCAGGAGGAACAGTGGGAAAGAAAACAACAACTCTATGAGTGTGAAATTGAACAACTAAAACGGAGGGAGAACGAACAGCTAATGGGGCTCAGAGAGAAAGAACGACTCAGATGGGAAAGGAAAAGGAACCAGGAAGAGACAGAAAAAAGGAACCAGGAGAGAAAATGTATAGAGACACGGGAGACAGACAAAATAGAGGAGAGACAACATGATGAAGACGGGGTAAGTGACGCGCACACACACACGGAGGTAGTGGAGGATAATGGGGGTGAGCTGGCGGACTGGGTAGAGACCCAGTGCGAGCACCTGGATGGCCTCCTCCAGGAACGAGGGGAGGGAGTATGCCCCCCTGAGGCGAGTCACGACCAGGTGGGTTCGGTCGTGCTTTGCGAGGTCGAGGGGAGAGGTGCTGTGGACAGGTGCTTGGAGAGCTTGGGGGGTATAGAGGCCCCGGAGACCCTTGTGGGGACACGAATCCCCAGTGTGGTTGTCCCTGTGTGTGTGGTGCAAGGTGTGAGTGCGTCCCCGTGTGTGGAAGCGACCCCGTGTGTGAGTGGTGTGGTGGCGATGGTGCCAGGGTACGTGCTTCCCAGCACGCCGTGTGTGGATGAGGCACCGCGGTTGAGTGCCCCCGCGTGTGTGAGTGAGGGACGGTGTGTGGATGAGGCACCGCGGGTGAGTGCCCCCGCGTGTGTGGATGAGGCACGGAGTGTGAGTGAGGCACCGCGGGTGAGTGCCCCCGCGTGTGTGAGTAGTATGGTTTGTGTGAGTAGTGAGGCACGCGGGAGTGAACGGCCGAGTGCAAGGGAGACCGTGTGTGTGAGAGAGCGGTATGTGAGGGAGATGTCGGTTGGCATGCGGGAGCACGCAGCCGCGTCTCCCGGTGTGAATGTGATGGAGTGGACTGTGTGCGTCGTAACACGCAGGTGTGCGTGGGTGGAATGGAGGCGACGACGGCGACATGTAAAGAAAGAAAGCCGAGTAGCGGCTGTAGTTGTTTCGGGGACTGGGCCGGGTTCACCCAGCAGTGAGCACGAGGTCCGTGCTGTGCAACGCACGAGACCGCCACGTGCTCGCTTGCGAGAGTGAAGTCCCGGTCCGGAAACGCACGCGGTGGATTTGCCGATCCCGCGGACGGACAAAGTTTAGGCGGGATAACGGATTTGGACCGGACGGGTTCTCCACGCGATCGTGTGTGTTAAGCTCCAACATGCAAAGCACATGTGTTCGCGTGGGGAACCCCTCGAGACGTGGGGCTTGTGTTTTTTTTTATGCGCACGGTGACGCCATGGCTGCACGTGGGGTTGGAATCCGGCAGGAGGGGTATCTCTGCCGGATGGTACCGTCCAAGGAGGGACGAGGAACACGTGCAGCTGCATGACGTCACGGGCAGGTGCAAAGTGCGCGAGTTGCCGCGCTGGCGCTGCGCATGTAAAGAAAAAAAAGAAAAGAACAAGCCTCACTTTCGGGTACACAGGATTCCTGGGCAAGGGGTGGAAGACCCCCTTGACCCTGGGCACAGGATGGAAACTAGTTAGGGGGAAGGGTTAGCTTAGTTAGACCGACTTCATGGGGCAGGGGTAAGTCCTCATGGAGTCTGTGGAATGGATTAGTTGGAGGGATTGTAGCCAGATTTAGGTGGGGAAATTGATTAAAGAGATTAGGAGACAGTGACAGACTTGTGGATGTGTAGAGGGGACGTAGTTTAGCTACGTAGTGTTAAAAGGAACGTGCTGTAGTTTAAGGGACGACGTGGGAGCACGAGTTAGTTAGGGGAGGTAGTTAGAAGGATGGCAGAGTTCAGTGGTGTGTGTGTTGAAGAGTTGTTGGTGAGTGGAGTGGAAGCATGTGCTTGGTGAGTGAGTGAAGCCAGCGGGTCTGTGTGTGTGGAGTGAATGGGGAATGCATGGTGCGATGAGTGATTGGGGGGAGGAGTGACTCCCGCCCAAGGGACCCCGGGGTCAGAGTAAAGTGAGTTAGCTGGGTTAGTCAAATTGAAAAATGGAGGTCGTTTTGCTGTTGGTGGGAAAGTAGGCTCGAAACCCATTTGGAGGGGTGCAGGAGCCCTGTTGACGGGCTTGGGAGCGTGGCTGCGAAAGGTGAGTATCGCTGAGTGGGTACCCCGGGCACCAGGCTAGTCGGCCGCGGTAGGCCATGGGCCCATGGGGGGCCGGGATAGAGTAGTGGGCACGGGTGCGCCTGCTTGGTGCGGGGGCCCGGGGCGCCATTAGCCGCGTGGGCAGTGTTGTGGGCACGGGTGACCCTCGGAAAGGGGCCCGGGAGGCCGGCCTGCCACGTGTGCGTTTCAGGGGAGGTGCCATGGGGGGCACTCCCCGGTGTTAGGGAGCTGGTAGGCTCAGAGGCAGTGTAGTGCCATAGCGGGAGAATCGGCAGAGGGTCGTGCCTGCCAAAGGGAGCCACGTGTCCCAGCCATGAGACCGTGTGAGGGCACGGAGAGAAAATTGGGGGGCGAGGCCCGAAATTGTGAGGACACCAACACAGGCGACGGGAATCTGGGTTTATAGAACCAACAGTTTAAGCGAGAGGCGCTTGTTGAAAGCCCCGGGGTAGTTTAGCAGTTAAATGGATAGGGTAGATTAGGAAGTGTACCCCTCCGCACCATCCATCCCCTCGCTGTCGTTGTGGGCCGCTGGACCCACTTTGGTTATAGATCGCCGAACTCTGGGGAGGCCATTCTGAGGCTTCGTTGGGCCTCGACACAGGACGTTAGCTCTCCCTTATTCCCCTCCGGGAAGGGAACGTAGGGGTTGGGAGTAGGCTAGGTGACAGGATAGGTTAGCCGAACAAGGACGATAAAGGGGGTTCGGGGACGATTTATAGTGGGGAAGTAAAAATAAAAAAAAATAAAAAAAATAAGTTGGGGCTAAATTGGGGTTTGACAAATTAAGGGAGTGGGTATGTACAGTGACAGGCAAAGGCGATAGGTTGGGAGGGAGACAGGTAGGTAGGTCCGAGCCCGCCTTCCAAGTGGCCAGCACCACCGCACTCCCTCCACCAACTTCCACTGATGGCAAAAGCTGGCCAACTTTATCTGCAGCTGCTGTGCTGCAAGGCCTGTGCCGGCTGGATCGTCTGCCGGCTGGCTGTTTTTCTGCAAGGCCTGTGCCGGCCAGTTCATCTGCAGCTGTGGTACTTCAAGGCCTGTGCCGGCCAGTTCATCTGCGGGCTGTGTTTGCCTGCAGCGGCCTTCTTCTGCGGGCTGTGTTTGCCTGCTGCCTTTGCCATGCCATGCCCACTGCCCACGTTCACCAGCCCCGTTCAATTTTGCTTTGCCCCCCCTGTTCATTTCCATGTGCGCCAGGATCCGCAAGGCAACAGTTTGCAAGCTGCGAGAACTGCCCTGTTGGCAGCTACAACACGGGCCTGCAGTGGCGGCCCGTGCACCGTGTTTGCGTCCAACCATTCATCTATCCATTCGTTGCGCTCATTGCGTGTGCCACTTGAGCTGGCACGGAGACTGCGTTGTGCAGCCCATGCACCGTTGTGGTTCACTGCGTTCAGTTCAAAAGGGAAGGCCTTGGACTGCGTGTGAGTAGCCAGCCACGTTCCCTGTCACCTGCATTGTTTGAGCCAGAGACTGCATGTGGGCAGCCTGGCTCCCTGCTAACTGCTTTTCTTTTGCAGAGTTCAATGATCCTGGGCCATGGTTTAGTGTAAAATTTGTAAGTTAAGGTTAAGATGTGCTGTAAATATGAGTGCGCCCCCGGCATGTCTGTCCTAGCGCCGGCAATTTTATTTAAGTCGTCCGTGTGAGTGAGTTTGTTTGGATAGTTACGCAGCCCTCAGGTTATTTATTTTGGGGACACGAATACCATGAATGTCGCACTCAGGGATCCGTAGGTAAAATGTACTAGGGGAAAACTACACATGATGGCACACGAAAATTTGACGACTCGGGACGAGTCTGTAAAAAGGGGAGGGGGTAGTGTTGTGGTTACCAAATTCGCAAACCACCATTCAGGTCCCTTAGGTGAGATATCTCGGTAAGTACATGTGTAATTAGGCCCAAACCCGTTGTCTAGTGGGAATACATGTCATTTATGCGTGCTGCGACTCTACAGGATAGCCGTTTTTCTTTAACTATCTTTATTTTGGACCAACCGCCATGATTACCACCACAACCACAACATCAACCACCAACCACAACGCCGCTTCACCACAACCGCCACGACCTTCACGTCACACCTCGCAACCGTCGCATCGCCACCGTTCTTGCGCCGCTGTGGGTACCGGTGTTGGACTCGTGCAGGGCGCGCGCCGAACGGCGTGTACAAAATCACGGATTTTGTGCTTCAAAAACGGATCAAAAAGCCTTCACGCCCACTTTTTCTCGGGCCAATGGGGAGCGAGGTGAAAGGTCGAAGGGAGGGGGTCAAAGATGAGAGGGCGAAGCTGCGGGGCTGATAAAAGGACCGTGTTCGTCAGTCCAGGGAGAAAGTGAGCAAGAGAGTAGGAGAGTAGGAGAGTCGAGAGGGAACAGTGAGTCAAGACTTCGCGTGCGGTAGAGTTGGCAAGAAGGAGCTGGTCGTCGTGTGCGTTGGAGTCGGAACGGAGGGGACGGAGCTGTGGAGAGGCGGCGAGGGCAGACGAGGGGGTGCTCGCGTCGTGCAGGGAGCTGCACCCCAGGGAGGCCGACAGCGCGACCTGGCCGAGGTGGAGACGCTCGTCGCGGGACAATAAAAATCCTCTATACCCCGAGCATCAGCAACCCCCTCCTGTTTCCCCCCGCGCTGAGATAGTGCGACCAAGGGGGCCCCTTTCCCACCCCCTACCAGACACTGTCCGCGAGGCCCGCGGAGTTGAGGCGCCATCGCCGCTCCGCGTCTCATCACCAGACGGGTAGGCGCGACCCGGTCTCGGCCTCAGGCCCGCCTCATCCTTGAGGGTACTCTTTTCCTTGGTTTTGGGTATGTGTTGTCGGCGCCGTCTGTGAAGTAGAATTGTATAAGTGTTGCCGTGTGCTCGGTAGTCGGTATTAGCTCTGCATTGTGTTTTCGCTTTTATATTTGCTTTTTGTGTAAATTGAATTGTGTTTTTCTTTTCTGTGTGCATTTGGTGGAATTGTATATGTGTGCTTCCCGTGTGCCGCGAATAAATGTGCTTTATTATTGAACTGTTCTCCCGCTTCGCTTCGTCTTTTCCTCTATTGAATCCCCATCTTGCTTCACGTAAAGGGTTGGTAGTGGGCTGAATACGCCCGATAATTAATCGAACCGTCGAGGTCGACGATAACACCGCTCGGTTATTCTGATAGTACGGAACGGGTCGCTTAAGTGGCCCGTGTCCGAAGTCGACCTGCGGCGAGGTGCGATCGCCCGGTCTACCCTCCGCGTGGGTACTTAGGTAGGTCGAATTTGGCGAGCAACCCTATCCCACGCGGGGGCTGATTGGCTCGATCGCGGTGAGACCGAAAGGTCCACCCGTGACTGGTTCCCGGCGTTAGTCCGAGAGGGTCACAACTGGATTGTCCGTCCGGTGGGCGACGTGCCGCGATTCGAGTTACGTGGCCGTCAGCACACCGGCGGGTGCGAATCCACAACAATATATTGAAAAGAGTGCAATGATGCTTCAAGCCAATTTAAATATTACCTATGTTATCTGTCTTCTGATTAATTGGACAAGTGCATGATTTTTATTGAGTGGTACTTCTTGTACGTTTACATAAGTAAGTTGAGGTATTTCTAACACTGACGACCATCTTTCATCAGCACGAAAGTGCCAAGTTAACAGGAAAAAATAAATAAATAATGGCAGTTGCTCTGGAACTGCTTGTGAATGAAACTCTGGATTGTTTAGCAGATAATGATTGCAAATGTTAAAATGGTAATTGTGAAAAATCGAAATGCGTTGGATTCGGTACTTGAAAGAAGTAGCTAACTTTCATATTTTTGTATAGATAATGGAATATTTTTTTGGTGAAAAGAATTATTGATTACAAATTGGAACCCTGATAAAGACTGTTTGCTTTCACATGGAAATAGCAAATGAGATGAATGTTTTGAGTATATGTACAACTGAGATTTCTGTGTATTTTAGCATGTTTTGGAAAGGAAAAAATAACAAGGAAAGGGATAAAATATTGATAGGACAAATAATGCAAGTTGAATGCATTTTGTAAGAACCTTTATCAGTGTTGTGGAAATACATAAACCCACGAAGTTTGTTGATTGGTGTTTAATTGATGCTTTGTTTGTTTCGGAGTGTTGAAAGCAGTCTGTGATGCACTGTACGATTTCGTCAAGTGGAGCTTTGAAAGAATTTCAACCAAAAGATTGGACGATGGAGAGAACCCAGATTTGAGTGATTGGGCATTCAACACGTGATCATTAAGCTACCCCCTTCCTGAGGAGATTAGATGAACAATGTGGAAAAAACCCCCACTGAGAAGCTTGGGCAAGAACTGACGTCGCCGTTTTGTGAGGCCAGACCGGCCAGGCAAGCGTGGAAACATGGAGTGCTGCTCTGCAAATACATCGTGCACTTGCTGTGGCTACCTCAATGCACAACGAAGGCCCTGACAGCCACTCGGCGAGTCCCCTGCAACATGTATTCAGTGGTGCGGCTGGGGGCTTGTGCAGCCACCGTGACTGTATCCAACATGCATAGCTCTTTTGAACTGCTGCTACAAGGGGCTGAACTCGGCTGGGACTCTGGGTCACCTCTCTGATCCTTTTCATAACCTTCAACCCAGCAACGAGCCCAAGTTCTTGCCTGCAAAAATCTACCTTCCCCTCAGGTCAACAGGGTGTGCCTCGACTGTATTTTCTTAGCGTTCACTGCCATTGTTAATTGGACTGGTGTAATGCATATCTATCTCCTCTAGGAACAGGGTATGGTGATCATGGGTAAGATAATCATTTGGGGTTTTATAAATTTAATTTTTGGCTATAAAATCGAATTGGTTGTTAGTGATGTTTTCCCTTGCTCAAGAATATTTAAATTATGTCATTTGATGTCCAAATATGGCCACAATATGGCCAAGGAGGGAATACTGTAAGTATCTTCTCTGCACGACGTCGTCTTCTTTGTTTGTCTGTTTGTGTGCAAAACATCTCAACACGTGCACTGATCCGGATAGAACTTGATGGAAAGGTTGGGTGTGCGACAAGGACGAATTGATTTGATTTTGATGAGGATCCGGATACGAGATTTTATTTTTTATATTAATTTAACATTTGAATTTTAAATTTAATTGAGAGATTGAATTAATTGAGAGATTGAATTATGAGAGGTTGAAAAACGATATATTTCTTGCACCTGATATATTTTCTTGGATCAGCCATTGCATGGTGGAGGGATGTGATGTGCTCCACCGTGTGCACTTCTTGTTGTTCCTGCTGTGACAGACAAGATACACAAAAATACACATGAAATACAATGTAAATGTAATACACAGTGTTTCCTCCATTAAAAAAAACCAAATGCATTGTGGCAATTTTATGTCCTGTTGATGAATCCTTGTGTTGTCCTCTGGACCTTTACTTCATCTATCCGGTCTTGATGTAAGTGACATATATTGCTTCTGAATTTAACTGCAGTTGCTCCGTAGCGTTTCAGAGGCAGGTTTCCACCCGATGGAGAAATTGGAATGGGCGCTCTGCTTGGCAGGAAGTAGCATGGCAGTCACCTGGGGGGTTTCTCCACCTGGGGGTAAAGAGGCCACATATCAGGTGATATCGCAGTCAGTGCTCCCCAAGCATCGAAAACAGTTTGGGTTGGAAATTCTGACGGAACACTTTGAATTGGAAGATACACACCGATACGATTTTTATCCTTTTAGCAGTTAACTGTTGTTTCCAAATGCTGATGTACTGCCAACCCAGTAGTTAATGCTGTGTTCAGTAGCTCATGTCGCTGCTGAAGGGCTGTGTCTACAATTTTAAAAGATGCTCGGCTGTAGTGCTCGGTGGTGGTTGCGGGGGGGGGGGTGCGCACCCCCTAAACCCCTCCCCTCCCATCAAAAGCTATCGGTTTTTTTCATCTGTATGAAGGTGTATATAACCGAAGATGTGATCTTGAAATGTGGGATCACCCGATATTCTTGAGACCACAGGTGATGTTGTCCGCAGCATTCAATGTGGAACTGATTTGTACCATTCAGTTTGTTCCCATGGTGGACACTTGATGATTAACGAATTACCGGAATCATTTGTCATCGTAGATGTTTCTTCTCTCCTCACCATTCATGAACCAAGAAGTGGAATGGTATACCAAATATCAGGTAATCCAGAGTCCCAATCATTGTGTTTGAATTTGACACTCAGTGTTTTCAAGACTCAAGAACATGCTTGTTTGACCGTGGAAAATTCTCCAAGGTGTACAATAGGAATCGAGTGTGTTGGAGAAGGAGCTTTGTTTATATGAGTGATTCACATCATCGAGAATGATGAACACAAATGTTCAGCTGATGGCAAAACCATAATTCTGATCGAATGCCACTTCTCTATCAGACCTTGTTCAATATGTCAGACCTTGTTCAATATGTCAGCGGTATTGATTTGTTTTGATCATGATGTCATTTGTTTCATTATATGTAATATCTGCTTTTCATTTCATTGGATTTTTATGATGAGACAATAATTAAAATAATGATTGAGTTTTGAGTTAAAGCTTTTCATTGAGTACTTCTTTTCAAATGTGTAAGAGCGTTATTGTCTGTATTACAAATCGTCTTTATAATCTATGACAGAAAGAAACAACCACAAAAAATGCTCCTCTCTCTACGCTCAGAGAAATTACTGTGTATTTCTCAGCACAATGTGTGAGCTTCCATTAACAACAATGGAGCTAAATGTGAGTGAGGCACTCCCCCCTGGAGCAGATTCAAGCTATGCAATGCGGAAATGCCTGAACAGACTAAGATCTGCTGTTGGACGAACAAAAGTCACTCTCTCCAAATGGGAATACTTAAATGATAGGGACGCTGTGTGTGATTGCGGCACTGAACCACAAACCATGCAGCATCTCCTGACATGCCCCCTGCTGGAACAGCCCTGCACAGCATCGGATTTGGCAGAGTTTATAAGGGTCAGCAATGTGCTCAGCTTTGGCTGAACCACATCTAGCCATGTGAACTGCAACTGCCGTTTTTGTGGACACGATAAGTAAGTAGTGCAATGTAAATTCCCCCTCACAACCTCACGCTGAATTATTACCATGGTAACTTGGAGAGGCACCGGTGTATTTCTTCAGGGGCCTTCTAAAACGTGGTAACTTTATGGGGTCCAGCTAAAGTGAATTCCTGATAGTTTTTTAATTTTAATTTATTTATTTTTGTATACACTGTCGAGGCTCGTATGAGAGCTAAGACACAGAATGTACAACAAGAGGGGAGCAGAAGACAAGAGGGGTGGAAGAGGGAAGGCAAAGACAGTGGGGAACAGAGACATGAAGAGATCTATGGAAGGGATAGGGATGAGGCTGTGTACACAGGGTAAACAAGATGGACACTACAGGGACTTTCAGGAAGGAAAGCAGGGAATATGAAGGAGGTGAGTTTGGGGTGGATTAGTGGGGGTAGAAAAGATCGTGGTTTTGGAGAGGGGAAGATAAGAGATGGTGGTGAACAGCTGTTTTGAAGACCTGGAGGGAAGAGTGGGATTGAAGAGAGTGCAGGATCATCAATTTAAATCTGAAAAATAATCCGTTTTCATCCAATTGACCTGAGCTTTGATGAAGATCGTCAATTTTAATCGTGATTAAATTGGCAATTTGATGTATCCATGGCAACCTTGAGGGGGGTTGAGTGGATTTTGCAAGTATTGAGCTCTGCATGACGTCTTTCTCTTGTTTGTCTATTTGTCTGTCTGTGTGCACGATATCTCAAATTGAGGACGGATACAGATGAAACCAGGTGGACACGGGTTTGTTGCAAGGATGAATTGATTCGATTTTGGTAAAGATCCGGATCTGGATACGAGAATTATTTAATTTTTAAATTGATTCTTCACCATTGAGAGATAGGGCCAAAAACGATATGGTCCTGTACAGCATGATATTTCAAAAATTTATTGGGCCCGATATGTTCTCATGGATCAGGCATTATCAGGCTCTCCCGAGTGCCCTTCTAGTTTATATTTACTTTTCCACGGCAAGTTGATTATCTTTGGAAAAGGGGGTTTGAAGTATTGTGAGATAGTTAAGATCGATTGTGCTGTTTAATGACCTGAATATGAATAAATGCATAAAATATGGGGGTGCAGACTGAAATTGAAATGATATCAGGGGGTGAAGGTGATTCAACATTAAAGATGAAACCTTGAACTGAATGTTTTGTGGTCAAGTGATCATTTGCTTGTTCCCCAGCATACAAACATCGAACATTGAGTGAAACAAACTGGACAAAATCTTTCACGAATTAAACTATTGCATTCCGGAAGCCATGATGGATCTCCTGTGGCGGGTTTCTCTGATTACCTACATCACGGTATGTTTCATTTGAGTTATTCTATCCTCCATAGATAAACAAAATGCCACGTTGTTCCAAGTGTTTAACTGTCTATTTTAAGTCCGTGTTCTGTTCTGGCCATTTTGTAATTGTACAGAGAGTATGTGGTATTGGTAGTTTTTTTTCTTCATTGTGACTCAATGGACAATAGGTGCACTGTGGAAAGAAGGAAAGCTCACATTGTCTGTTTTGTCATCTCCTTAACTGTCTAACTGAGGATGATAGTAGGAATTGGGGTTTAAGTAATTTACGTGATGTATTTGGAGTAAAGTGTACATGTGTTGCACATTGGTCGTTAATTACATACATCGTGTGTGTTCAGGGAACGACTTGTGCTGGACATGTTTGATCATTTTTGTGTAGTTCAGAATAACAGGATTTATTTGTTCAAACTTGGAAGCACTTTTGATATGATACTCGAACCGCAAATTTTGCAACAAATGTATATTCTGAAAAAAAGACTAACAAGAATAACAATCCATTTATGAGGATCTTGTTATCAATGTTCATCAACAAAACATATGCAGCAACACACTGGATCAGATTCCAACCAGGAAGGGTATTTGTAAAATCTATCTTGGATCAGCAAATTCATTGGCTCAGCATCAAGATCCAATATGCCAGAAAGGAAGTAACTTTTGTTACAGTCAGTTTGACTTTCATTGTATCGATTGGATATTCCATGTCTGAATGGCGAGCTGATAAAGTGTCTTCATGTTGATTTGATATGATTTCGTTGATTTTTACCCTCGCCGAAGGATTCGGAGAGGGTATTGTATTTGAGTCTGTCTGTTTGTCTGTCTGTGTTTTTGTTTGTTTGTCTTTGCTTGTTTGTCTGCGAAGAACTTTATTGTTTTTCTCCACAACTGCTTGTCGGATTGAGACAAAATTTTCACCATTGGTGCGACTACTCATGTAGAATGTTTTAATGATAATTATGACATCATACGTCACGTGTTGTGGCAGCCATATTGGAATAACGAAAAAACCTTGGACCACTGTATCTGAAACCGCAAGGAAAAAATTGAAACTTGGCACATAGTAAGTACTCCTCATAAGGAATGAGTGTGAATTTTTTTATGACATCATAAGTGCTCTCATTCTTCTTCCTCTTTCGGCTTGCTCCCGTTAGGGGTCGCCACAGCAGATCAACCGTCTCCATTTCGCTCTATCCTCCACATCTTCCATTGACACTCCAACCACCCGCATGTCCGCCCTCACCGCATCCAGAAACCTCTTCTTTGGCCTTCCTCTTCTCCTCCTGCCTGGCGGCTCCATCTTCAACATCCTTCTCCCGATATACTCCGTTTCCCTCCTGTGCACATGTCCAAACCATCTCAATCTCGCCTCTCTCACTTTGTCTCCAAACCGTCCTACCTGCGCTGTCCCTCTAATATTCTCATTTCTTATCCTATCCATCCTCGTCACTCCAAAAGAGAATTGCAGCATCTTTAACTATGCCACCTCCAGCTCCGCTTCCTGTCTTATTGTTAGTGCCACCGCCTCCAAACCATACAACATAGCTGGTCTCACTACCGTCTTATATACTTTCCCCTTCACTCTTGCAGCTACCCTTCTGTCACAAATCACTCCTGCAACTCTTCTCCACCCACTCCATCCTGCCTGCACTCTCTTTTTCACTTCTCTCCCACACTCTCCGTTACTTTGGACAGTTGATCCCAAGTATTTAAACCAATCCACCTTCCCCACCTCAACTCCTTGCAACCGCACCATACCACCACCCTCCCTCTCATTTACGCACATGTACTCCATCTTACTCCTACTGACTAACATTCCCCTTCTCTCCAGTGCGTACCTCCACCTCTCGAGGCTCGCCTCAGCCTGCTCCCTACTCTCGCTACAGATCATGATGTCATCCGCGAACATCATAGTCCATGGAGACTCCAGTCTGATCTCGTCTGTCAACCTGTCCATCACCATTGCAAACAGGAAAGGGCTCAGAGTCGATCCTTGGTGCAATCCCACTTTAACCTTATATTAAACCGGTCCGTCATTCCTACCGCACACCTCACCGCTGTCACACTGTCCTCATACATATCCTGCACGATCCTCACATACTTCTCCACCACTCCCGACTTCCTCATACAATACCACAACTCCTCTCTTGGCACCCTATCATAAGCTTTCTCTAAATCCACAAACACACAATGTAACTCCTTCTGGCCTTCCCTATACTTCTCCATCAACATTCTCAAAGCAAACATTGCATCAGTGGTGCTCTTTCCTGGCATAAACCCATATTGCTGCTCACAGATCGTCACCTCTCCTCTCAACCTTGCTTCCACTACTCTTTCCCACAACTTCATGGTGTGGCTGAACAACTTTATCCCTCTGTAATTTCCACAGCTCTGCACATCACCCTTATTCTTGAAAATCGGAACCAGTACACTTAATCTCCACTCCTCCGGCATCCTCTCACTTTCCAAGACTTTATTAAACAATCTGGTTAACAACCCCACTGCCATCTCTCCTAAGCACTTCCTTGCCTCCACTGGTATACCATCTGGGCCAACCACCTTTCCACTTTTCATCTTCTTCATAGCAGTCCTCACTTCATCCTTACTGATCCACCCCACTTCCAGATTCACTATCTCCACCTCTTCCAACCTTCTCTCTCTCTCATTTTCTTCATTCATCAGCTCCTCAAAGTACTCCATCCACCTTCTCAACACACTCTCCTTGCTCGTCAGCACATTCCCATTTGCGTCCTTTATCACCCTAACCTGCAGCACATCCTTCCCAGCTCGGTCCCTCTGTCTTGCCAATCGGTATAAATCCTTTTCCCCTTCTTTTGTATCCAACTTCTCATACAGCTCGTCATATACCTTTTCCTTGGCCTTTGCCACCTCTCTTTTTGCCTTTCACCGCCACTCCTTGTACTCCTGCCTACTTTCTTCATCTCTCTGACTATCCCACTTCTTTTTCGCCAACCCCTTCTTCCTTATACTGTACTTTCCTGTACTTCCTCATTCCACCACCAAGTCTCCTTATCTTCCTTCCTCTGTCCAGATGTCACACCAAGTACCTTCCCAGCTATCTCCCTCACAACTTCTGCTGTCGTTGCCCAATCATCCCACCCATCTTTACCACCATCCAACGCCTGTCTCACCTCCTCCATAAATTTCACGCAACAGTCTTCCTCCTTCAGCTTCCACCATCTGGTCCTTGGTTCAGCCCTCACTCTCTTCCTCAACCTCACCTCTAAAGTCATCCTACAGACCACTAATCGATGCTATCGAGCTACACTCTCCCCTGCCACAACCTTACAGTCACTAATCTCTTTCAGGTTGCATCTCCTACTTAAGATGTAATCCATCTGTGTGCACTTTCCTCCACTCTTGTATGTCAACCTGTGTTCCTCCTTCTTCTTGAAATATGTATTTACCACTGCCATTTCCATTCTTTTTGCAAACTCTACCACCATTTGCCCTTCCACATTTCTCTTGTTGAGACCGTACCTCCCCATCACCTCCCCATCACCTCCTCATCCTCTTTATTCCCTTCCCAAACATGTCCATTGAAATCTGCTCCAATCACCACTCTTTCATCCTTGGATACACTCTCCACCACTTCATCAAACTCACTCCAGAAATCTTCTTTATACTCCATCTGACACCCCATATGTGGGGCATATGCACTGATGACATTCATCATCACCCCTTCAATTTCCAACTTCACACTCATCACTCGGTCAGACACTCTCCTCACCTCCAATACCCTCTTGACATAATCTTCCTTCAGGATTACCCCGACACCATTTCTCCTCCCATCCACACCATGGTAGAACAGTTTGAAACCACCTCCAATACTCCTAGCCTTACTCCCCATCCACTTGGTCTCTTGTACACACAGTATGTCCACCTTTCTTCTCTCCATCATATCAGCCAACTCTCGCCCTTTGCCAGTCATCGTCCCAACATTCAGAGTTCCAACTTTCACCTCCACACTTCTACCCTTCCCCCTCTCCCACTGCCTCCGGACTCGCCTTCCCCGTCTCTTTCTCCTCCTTCGCCCAGCAGTAGCACAATTTACACTAATACCCTGCTGACCACCGGTAGCGGTGGCGGTCGTTGGTAACCCGGGCCTCGACCGATCTGGTATGGAAATTCGTTTTGTTGTCCGCATAATGATTTGGCATAGGTTTTAACGCCGGATGCCCTTCCTGACGCAACCCTGGTCGCCTCTTACGACACACAGGGATATGGTACACCTATTCTAACAGGGGCATACACCGGGCCCAGGTCAACTGGTACTCATTTTGCCGACCTCGGAAGGATGGCAGGCTGAATCAACCCCCTGGTGTTTTCGACTTGGTTTATATATACATATATACATACGTGTGTGTGTGTGTGTGTGTGTGTGTGTGTGTGTGTGTGTGTGTGTGTGTGTGTGTGTGTGTGTGTGTGTATATATATATATATATATATATATATATATATATATATATATATATATATATATATATTTATATATATATTAATTCAGTGTTCCAATGGGGCTTGAACTCAGGACCTTTTGGGTCCCAAGCCACTGCCGGAACCACTGCGCCAACACCAGGCTATAAGTGCTCTCATTATGACATCATTATTGCATATGTAGAACATCACATCCAATTGGTATGAAAATTTTTGAGGGTCATCTTGGAGTTAACTGGTCCACAGAAAAAAAAAAAATTAATGATGTCATCGGTCACGTGATTCAGCAGCCATATTGTGTTTTTGTTTTTTAAACCTTTCAAAAATCTTCTCTGAAGTGGCTGAACAGATTGAGGCAAAACTTTACACGTATAATTGCCTGTCCATGAGGCAATTGAGCCTGTCTATGAGCCTGTCCATGAGGCATGAGGCAAAGGATCACACATATGATGTCATTGGTCACATGGTTTGGCAGCCATATTGGATTTACCCTAAAACCTATGGAAATACACCACTCAAAAGATGTCCTGGCGAGGGTTTTTGTAATCTTTTAAGATTTTTTTCTTGTTCGATCTATCTTTTGATATAATTTCATCGATTTTTAGATATTCATGTTGAGATGATTTCATTGATTTGTTTTTTAGATCTTCATATTTATATGATTTCATTGATTTTTAGATCTTCATATTTATATGATTTAATTGATTTTTTTTTAGATCTTCATATTTGTATGATTTCATCGATTTTTAGATCTTCATATTGTTATGTTTGAGGAGGGGGGGTATGCATTCAAAGGGTAATTAGGATGTTTAATTAGGGATGCCATGCTGTTCGAGTTTACCAGGATCTCGATGTAATAAGTAGCAATTCAGTGGTGATAAGTTGTCTAGTAAATGTCCATTTCTTCAAGGGGGAAATGATAATTGTCACGTAATTAGACAGGGAGACGGGATAGGGTAAGTGTGTCTGCGTAAACCCTTTTAGAATTCCCTGGAGGCTTGCCGTGACGACACAGGACAGTGCTGCGGATGGCTCCGCCCCGTGATCACGATTGGCGGAAGGCGACGGCGGTGGGCCAATAAAACGGCTCGATTGGAAGTGACGAGGACGGGAGGATAAAAAGGCTCTGTTCGGGGAAAAAAGAGAAGAGGAAGAAGATCGGGACAGAAAAACCGTTCTGGTGGAGGTTGTTGTGCTGGGAGCGTGCTGTGTTGTTGCGCTGATTCGGCCCTGGTTTCATCATGTCTCGTGGACTTGCTGTGCCTCGTGCCTCACCTTGGTTGGCTCTGGGGTTCTGCTGGCTCGGAGCACGGGGTCGAACGGCGGGCGGACTTTCCTCCCTCTCCTGCTCGCAACTTGGCGCCAGAACTGGCTCCCTGGTGGCTGTGAGCGGACTTGGGCCGACACCTGGAGGTCGACAGCTCCACGGTGTCTCCTGCCCCTGACGAGCGCAACGCCAGCTCGTCCGACGCCAATGCAGGGACTGTTGCGTTTACACCACGGGCCAGCCTGACCACCAGGACCAGCTACGGTGTGTGTGTGTGTGTGTGTGTGTGTGTGTGTGTGTGTGTGTGTGTGTGTGTGTGTGTGTGTGTACCTGGCGCCTTAGAGGGTTTGAGATTGGTATATCCATTGGAATCGTTTGTGTTTTCCCCACGCCCGAACCCACACCACCATCCCGTCGAATCGCCCCGGATCCCTCTTCTTGCCGAGTCTTGTTATTTCTGGTTAGAGAAATAAACGTTATCAACTCAGTGAAAAGCGACTCGTGCCACCTTCCTCGTCCCGTTTGCGGTAGAGCGATTAGAACCGCCATCTTTGGGTTATAAATAAATAAACCGCCTCCATCGTTTCGTCTCATTCTACGTTGGCGGGACTGTTCAAGTCCCGTGGACGTCACAATATTTATAAGATTTAATTTTTTTTTATTTTTTTTAAGATCTTCATATTTATATGAGTAGGGTGAATATACTGATTCTGGCTCACTTTTCCCAATGTAAATGAATGGGGGATTTTCAGCGATTCATTTTTTTCCCCCTAAAAAGTAAACCCCCTTTTTATCCCAAGGTATATTTATTTGTCTCCCCTTTTAACCTAGGGACACTTTTTTTCAAATAACCAATGCAATAAGATAAAGATTTGTTCAAGTAGTAAAGTAGTGATGTGATTTGTTAAAGGTGATTCGAAAGAAATATCTGAAACATGTAAACCTCGGGACACTCTTTTTCAAATAACCAATGCATATTGTTTAGCTCACTCATTGAACCTATAAAGATTTGTTCATTCTCAAATTCCTTCAATAGTTAAATTTTCTTTGCACAATAATCCCCATCTAAAATATTTAAAAATAAAACATTTGAATCTTTATATTTTTTTAAGATACCCCTTTTGTGCCATTATGAAATGATAAACTTCTCTTAATGCTCTTGTTTGACCACCTCCTGAGCCACATATCATTTTGAGATTATAGTAAATTGTTTTTTCATTGTTCAATTGATAACCATCAAAGTTTTCAGTCCATTCAAGGATATTTATTTTTTTCTTTACATCCTCTAACTTACTAGTTTTTAAATTGATTCGCTTATTTGTTTTATTTACCTTTGTTTTAGTTTTTTCAACAAGACTTATTTGATATTTTTCACATTCGTTATGTTTTCTATTTATATACCAAGACTGAGATTTTTCTCCACTCTTTAGTTTGATTAATACTTGATTTTATACCATCTATATATTGTGAAAAAACGCGGTGGTAGCCCTTAAAAAACCCTAACCCATCTTCCCATCGTTAAAACACAATCTATTCTATACATTCTATCATACAATATCCATATGGAACACAATCTATTCCATTATCTAAAATAAATCTCTTATCATCAAAGGCTCCTAATGCCTTTTTATTTACTTCTTCACTATATATATGTTATGTTTATAACTTCTTATTGTATTCATTTTCCTATATTCTTCTTTCTTATTCATCAAACAATTATAATAATTTCTAAAAGTTATTGATTTCTTTATTACATATTTCTTTATTCCCTTTAACCTCTTATCAATCTGATCATCATACTTATAAGCATATGCCTTTGCTCTCAATCCAATAAACTCACTCATTACTTTTCCACCCAACTCATCTTTAAACTTACCAATAACCTTTTCATTCTTTTTGGAAAATAACTCACTCTTCTTACTAAAATTACTTGTATCATATACTCCAATATTTTTCTTCATATCTTTATAAACATCATCAGTTTTTATATCTGGAATAAAACTATCAGTGTCCATATACAACAATGAAACATTTTCACCATACTCTTTCTTTAAGCCATTATACAAATAATCATAAATCAAGAACTGCTGTTCCAATATAAATTGGTTTATCCATTACAATACTTTCCTTTTCCATATGAATAGCAGAAAAGTTCTCTGAAAAAACCTCTTCTCTCTTAAAACTTGGTTTATTTATCAATCTAGAAGCTTCTTTCCAAGATGTTGCAAATCTAATGTTTTGCCTGTTTCTAACATTCTCCATTGTCTTTCCAAAGACAGCATTATTCATCAATTTATAGAATTCCCCTTCAAATTTTACTTTAGTATTTGTTCTCATATCTGTATTGAATTTAATATACTTTTTCATCCAAGGACTTTGTTTAAATTTTAAAACTCTATGAATTTTAGCTACTCTCAACCCAGCAGATAAATATTGTCTCAAGTTCCTTTGATGCAAAACATATCCCTCTTTATCATAGAATGTTGTTAATAACTTTTCTGTTGATTTGCCTTTAATATTAAAACTTTTATGATAATCACTGAACCATTCTTTCTTTGGGGTTTCTTTCTCACATGCAAAAGGAAGGTCTTTATGCTTATTATGAAGATCACTCGGGTACTTCAAATCAACTTCAAAATAATAACCTTCTTCTTTGTCATTCAATTCCTCTTAAGAAGAATTAACAATATTCATCAAAGCCTTTTCATAATCCTTTTCTTCCACCCACTCTAATTTACCATAAGGCAGAGATTGAGACATTGCCCATCCATACAAATTATTAGCATCAAAATACATCAAATAATTACTATCTTTTTCACTATCATAATTTGGAAGATATTTATTATTTGCTTTAGCATATCTTTTTGAACATACTTGTGATATTCCACCTCTCTTGGACTTCTCAATCATCAAAAGCATATCAACATCACTGATTAAATCTATATCTTGTTTTGTCATTTTCAACATTGCACTCCAAGCTCATAAATGAATCTCATAAATAGATTTATGAGAAATCATAAAGCTCATAAATAAAGCTCATAAATCTCATAAATGAATCCATATAACCATAAGGATAAATTCCCTTACTTGTAAGAATTTTCTCTTTACTTTGAATTTCATTCCTTGTTTGAATTTCCTCTCTAGTTAGAATTCCCTCTTTAATCAGAATTTCATCTTTAATCAGAATTTCCTCTTTAGTTGGAATTTCATTCATTGTTTGAATTTTCTTTATAATTAGAATTTCATCTTCAGTTAGAATTTCTTCATTAATTTCCTCATTAATTAGAATTTCCTCTTTACTTTGAATTATCTCTTTAATCTGAATTTCCTCTTTAGTTAGAATTTCCTCTTTTGGAAAGAATGAATTAAGATTTGGAAAAGACCCTGTGGAGCTTAGATTTGATGCGAGGTCGGCGATGGTGTTCCCAGAAACTTGTAAGAATCTAGAAACCGAATATGAGTTAAAGGTTTTGTGAATATCATTTTTGTAAATGAAATATACTTTTGACTTGTGTTTGTTATGGCAGAAATATTCCCTGGTTTTTTGAAAGTTCATTTATAAATAGATGTGTATCATAGTTGGCGCTGTTGTGAAGAAAGACTGGAATAAAAGAAGGAAATTTATAATTACGATTACAACAGGAATGAGTGGGACCTCTATATTTACCAGTAAGATGACAATGATCCCTAACTTTAGACTCCTCAATTTCCTCCTCACAAATATGACAGATATTGTTCTTTCTAAATTCTAATTTTTCTTGTTCAGTGAATTTCATCGGTTCATTTGTTTCTTTCATTAATTTAGTTAGTCTTATACAATCCTTTTCTAATAGTTTTACAAACTCTTGTGAAGTCCAAGCTGTTAGGGTTAGGGTTTTTCCACTATAATGTTCAAGTTTACTATACTTTTCTCCAACAGATGATTTGATATAATAACAGAAACCACAAGGAATATGTTTTTGATATTTATTTGTATATGATTCTTTTGGATAAGGAGAAGCAGTATTTATCTTTTTTAGGATACATGCAAAATCAGCGTATATCACAAATGGGTGCATGATAGATTTATTATAATCTTAAAAATAAATCTTTTTACCAGGTTTAGACATTGTAACTACAGCTGATTTATGACAACTACAATATTTTGAATGTTGTTCTAATCGTTTTTTTGTATGACATGAATTAAGACATCGCTTACAAAGATATATTTTGTTTGCTGTTCTGAATACCTGAGAAGAGATTTATCTTGATAAATTATTGATGTATGTATAATGTGAATTCATTCCAACACTAAAATATAAAAGATCAATGTGTGTTTCTTCATTTTTAGAGTTGTTTGAAATTATTAATATTTGAACTTTGTTTGTATCCATTAATCCATATACATTAATAGAAAGATGATTCTTTTTCTCAAATTTAGGAATATCTGTTAGTGGCATTGGGAATTTAAAATCTTTAATGTCCAAGGTGAGAAGCACAATCCTTAGTTTCAATTTCACAACAAGCGACCACACATCTTCATATTTCATATGTTGTTTAACTCTTTCTGAATTACAATTTGGTGGATGTAAGTGAGCAAGACCAGACCAGAGAAAACATTTATTATAATTGTTCTTAATATTAACAACTGCCTTCTTGAGTTTTATTTCTTTTGGTAATTCAAGGAAGAAGAAGCTTCAAGGGGGTTTGACTTTAGAATGTGTAAATCTAAAAAGATGATTTTTTTTTAATATTAAATCCACTTCCTACCACTGTATTATCAACATCCTCCTCTTGTCTTGATAGTTCTTCATAAACCCCACTATTCAAAAAATCTTGAAATGATGTTATAAAATGAAGATCTGTTCTCATATAAGGAGTTTGTTGTTCATCTTGTCTTTTCATATTCATTTTCACTCCCATATAAAACTTTAAAGTTTTCATTTCTTTTAATGTCTTTCTAATAACCTTTTCAACATCAGGTTTCACTATTTCAATTGATTCAGCTATTGATGATGGACCGGGTTCTCCAAATTGAAAAATCCTTATTTTTATATGCCCTTTAAATGCCCCATCAGTGTTTTCAATATAATAGTCTCCCTTTACTTTAAACTCATTTTTCTTGTGTTTTTGTGATTGAAGATGTCTATTATAACTACTCTTCAAAACATTCTTTGAGCAGATATCACAATATTTTCTTTCCAACTCAAGAGGAGATATTTGATGAAATAGATTAAATGTATGTTTGTTGGTTTGAAGGTGTTTTTTATAATATTTATATTCGTGATTACAAACATCGCAGTATGTTGTATTCACCATATTTATATAATAAAACTTTGCTTAAACTAAAATTTTCTTGATGAAAATTTTGTTTAATTTATAGATGAATCTGTGCTTAAAACCATTTTATCCTCCAACTTTTTTCACTTAATAAATACAATGTTTCAAGACACAAAAGACAAGTTTCAATCAATCTCTTCATTTGTAAAAGATACTGAGAAATATGTCAAGGATGTAAAATTGAACAAAGATGGGAGATTGAAGATGTCCAAATTGAAACATCCTTATTTTTATATGCCCTTTAAATGCCCCATCAGTGTTTTCAATATAATAGTCTCCCTTTACTTTAAACTCATTTTTTCATTCAATATTCAACAAACTCATTCAATATAAACTTGTGTCGTAACAACTATTGGATAAAAACAATTATGGTGGATAAGATGAGTTCTTCAATTTCCTTCAGTGGAAGGGCTTTTAGTATACCTGGTAGAACATCAATTAAAGTATCTCTAACAAAAGTTTCTCCTCTCCTTCTGGTAATTATTCAAAACCAGAAAAAGCAATGAAACAAGAAAAAGTATCAAAAAACAAAGACCTAATGGCTGAAGCTTTAGAAAGAAAAGATAAGACCATCTGTAAATATACAAGGAGAAATTTGTATTTTTTTTCAACAACCCTAAAGATGTAAATCCTGATGAAATAAAGGATGTTAATATATCAGGTGAAATGACATTTTGTTCAGTAGTTGTTAAGGATCATTTTAAAATTACCTTTAATATAAAAAATGTTGTAGTTGAATCTGGTAATGAAAAAAAGTATATAGATATCAATGGTAATATTATTAAATATGAGTGAATATGCAACTGAAAGTGTAGATGAATTTCAGTTTGAGTAAAGTTTTACTTTATAAATATGCTGGACTTCCCTGATTCTCCATATGACAAATTTGAGAATTGTCCTGCGTGTGAAAGACGGGGATTAAACACAGAGTGAAAAGCCTATAAACAATGTATATTCTGTGATCATCTTCTAATTAATGATAATAAAAAATTTAAAGAGGAAAATAATTCTTTTAGATTTACACCAAAAATGAATTACTTTACAAGATTGATTAGAGAAATGAATGTAAAGTATGAGGATGATAACACACCTTTCCTTACAAGGGAAGAAACTGAACGTATTAGAGAAATGTTCAAAGGATTGTTATTATATATTATTCATGGATGTGATTTTCAGGGAAATATCAACACAAGATATTGCATAAATAAAATAATGGATTATCTTGAAATTAAACCTGAACTTAGGATAAAATATAGAGATTCTAAAAAAGTCAATAATAAATTAAATAACCTGTTTTCCAAACATATAAATGAATGATTTTTTACCCATTTGGGAAAATAAGATAAAATTTAACAATCATAAAAATCTTCCAAATTCATGAAGATGTCTCATAGTTGGTTCAAGCAGATGCGGAAAAACCTGCTTACTTTTGAAGATGCTCCTGACTCCCCACTTTTTAGATTATGATAATTTAATAATTTTCACAAAGTCGAGTTTTCAACCAGAGTATCAACTACTCTCACAAGGTTTTAATGTTGGTCTTCAAAAAGAAGATATAATCGGTTTATTTAAACTTCAAAAAAACCTAAATGATTATAACATTGAAGATATAATTCAACTATTTTGTGATACACAGAGATGTAAAAAGAAATCAAAACCGATAACTTGTATTCTTAGTGATAATACGGATGATATACCGTCTCCCCAAGATTTGGATAAATCAAAAAAGAACCTCGTTATCTTTGATGATTGTGTTAATGAGAGAAACCAAACGGTAATGGACAGCTACTACACAAGTGGGAGACATTCTTCTTGTAATTGTATTTATCTTAGTCAATCTTACTTTCAACTTCCTCGTCGTTTCATCAGAAACAATGCTAATACTCTTATTTTATTCAAGTTAAATTCAATAGATATAAACAATTTTTGGAGAGATAATTGTTCTACATTATGTAGTAAAAAGGAATTTGGGGATTACATGAAACACACGACTGAAAAATATAAATATATTGTTGTCAAACAAGATGAGATATAAAGGGATATATTTTTTGTTTTATAAACAATTACATATATAAATGACAACTATTATTATAAATGTTGTGGGTAAATCTGCTTCTGGAAAAAAAAACTTTCATAAATCAAGGTTCTTGTGTAGTACAAATGAGAATATTGTAAATTTACTTAAAAAACACCCCGTGATATGCATTGTATCAACAACTCGAGCAATAAGACCTGGAGAAGTAAAAGGTGAAGATTATCACAATATTTCAGTGGAGGAACATATGCGATTGAGGAATGAAGGTCAAATATTTGAGGAGGTTTCTCTTGGTACAGCAAAATATTCACATTGTAGGAGTGAGTTAAGGAAACTAAAATCTGGTGGTCTTGGGATATTAGAAACTAATCCAGAAGGAACGAGACAAATTATTAAACATCTGAGCGGAGTGAAGATTTTATCATTCGGTTTTGATGTTGATGAAGAAACTCAACGCAAACGTATGAAAAGCAGAGATGCAAGTATTAGTGAAGAAGAAATTGCAACTCGTATTAATGTTAATAAAGAATTTGATGAAGTATTTAAAGAAAAGGATTTATTTGAACACATCTACTTGGATGATGAAGAAAAGGAAAATTTCCCTGTTGATCTTTACAATTCATTTAATGATTTTTTTCCAATAAATAAATGGATGCGAAAGAAAGAGCAAGAAGATTTAGGGAACATCAAGAGTTGGTTTCAAAAGTTGTAAAACAACAGGAAGACATAAAGAAGAAACGCAGACAAAAACTAACGGGTGAAGAAGCATTTGAAAGAAAACAAGATAAATTTTTCATACCACTTTTAAAAACTTCCCAAGAAAAAATTAGAGATGTTTCCACAGTTCCCACAATAAAATATACTCCGAGAAAGCTCCAAATGTTAAAAGATTTCAGTCAAATGACGGAGGAAGAATTAGAGCATATCGGAGAATTAGAATATGATGATGAAGGATTATTTCAACAACTGGAAGAGATGAATTGACCCCCTGATTATATTGTGAATGCTCTTCAAAACAATGAATATTCAGCGGATTAAAAAACCAAAGCAGGACTCATTCCAACAGAACAACCAGCAATATTTCATCTTGTTCAAGAAAAGGTATTGATATTTAATGATGATTTAAGGTTCTTGAGTTCTGCTCAAGCTCCTGTCAAACTAACTCCGAGATTAATGTTTCTTCTCACAAAAGATGGAAGACAAGGTTCAACTGTGAGGGATGAATCAAAGTATATTGATAAACCATTGGATATGAAAAATAATGATGATAAAGTATATATTGATCTGCTGAACTCTGTTGATTATAGGGTTATTCTTTCTGGTAAAAGTAGGAAGAAGGAGAAACACATTATTCAGGCTTTAAGTATCCTTGGTTCAGGTGTTAGTTTTCTTCCAAATGACCCATCACAATTAGTTAATAGACTGTTATTGTTGTTAGGTGGTAAGAAGGCTGGAAATAATTGTTTTAATGAAGCATCAGCCATTTTAGACCAGTTGATGAACATGAAAATAATTAATAAATATCAATATAAAGACATTTTATCTCGTATTAAATAAGATGAGAAGCACAATCCTTAGTTTCAATTTCACAACAAGCGACCACACATCTTCATTCCCATACTCACTACAACTTGACACAACAAAAGAATATGAGGCATCTTTATTGTCCATGGAAACTTATAATACCTTATTTAATATAACCGAGAAAAATGACAAGTTTAGTTATAATCCGGAAAGTGTATACAAAACGATCAGTCTCACCTGGAGCATATGAGATTTCTCATATATCTTCCAAAATTGCTCGTCTTATGAAAGAACAGCGTGAAGAACCAAAAAATATTGTTATAGACATTCAAAAACATACTTCAAAATCAACGATTAAACTTAAAAATAACTACAAGGTTGATTTCACAATTGATAATTCATTTAGAGAGTTATTGGGTTTCTCCTCAAAAAGGATTGAAACTAATGGGACGTTTTGCAGTGATAATGTCATTCAAATATCCTCAGGAATAAACTCGGTATTAATTCACTGTGATTTGATTGATGGTGCTTATAATGAGAGAATAAAAACAAATACAATATTTTCATTCAGTGCATACTCAACCCCAATTTGTTATAAATTCAATATGGAACCCAAAAATTTGGTTTATCTCCCTGTGTCAGGAAAAAACATACACAGAGTAAATTTTAGGATAACCGACCAAGATAATCGTATGATTTCTTTTAATGGGGAAGTTATATCCATCAGAATTCACCTACGTGAAATTTTCCAATAAATAAATACGATGGTTATTGTGAGGAAACACGAGTTGGGAAAATATAAAATAATTACAGGGGAAGGGATGTTCCTTTCCCCATACTACAAGGGTGAAGATATGTATCTTGGTAGAGGATACTATAAACCTAAGAGACAAAGGGGTGTTGGACATCAATTTAGAGGAGATGGGATAATTGATACTCTCATGGGTATTGGTTCAACTATTCTTAAACATAAAGACCTAATTGGTTCAACTGCTTCTGCTGTGGGAAATGGAGCAGGTGCTGTAAAGAGCATAAAAGATGCCCAAAAGGAATCTCATAAATTACAAGCAATTAAAGAAATTAAGAAAGGCAAAACTCAGTTGTCCCCCCTAGAACGACAGAAAATAATTCAAATACTTGGGTCAGGGTTTCAAAAGTTTTAACATCTTTTTTCCTAAATAAATACAAGTATGGAAGCAATTGATAGTATCTATGATTTGGATGATACTATTATTATCTCAAACTCCACTAAAAAGAAGATTACTTCAAGGTAAATGCAATAACTGGAACAGACTGGAATGCAAATGGTATAAAAAGTTTTGAAATAAATAATCCACAAACCTATTTGAATCTATCCGAAAGTTTCTTGTTGTGTAAATTTACATTCACTAAGGCTGGGAATAACACAAACGCTACACTCGTAAATGATTTCTTCTGGAAAATGTTTGATAGTGTTCGTTTGTACATTGGAACACAAGAAGTTGAAGCGGTTGATTATGTCTCTGCTGTATCTGAAATGATGAAATTTACACTATATTCATTCGGTGATAGAATGTGAAAGGGGGCTTTTGAAGGTTTTATTCCTGATATGTCAACGGGAACAAACACAGACCCTGGATATAATCAAAGGAAAGGAATGTATAATGATGATACAAAAGCAGGTAATAGTTTTACTGTGGCAGTTCCTCTTAAAGGTATATTTGGATTTTGTAATCATGATAAAGTTCTGTGTGGTCTTAAAAATAGATTTCAACTCCAAAGGAATGATAATGAAAATTGATTGCTTTTTGGTGTTGGTAGTGCTTTTGATGAGCAGAATAAATTTGTAATTGATGAAATGAGTTGGTATATTAGTGAATATACTCCTCATCTTAAAACAGAAGAGATGTTGAATCGAAGACTTAACTCAAAGAAACCACTCAGTGTATCATAACTTTAAAGAAGATGTCAACACGTTAAACTCAACCAAACCACTTACACGTGGAATTTGGGTGTTCTGGAAGGAAAGCCACGATATCTGTGGATCATTTTTAAAAAGCCAGATGGTGATACTGTGACTGATAATAATAATGCATTGAGTGATAATGCAAAGGTGAAACAACTTCGCATTTCTCGAGATGGAACATTTTATCCACGAGATAGATTGGGAAAAAAATGATTTTGCTGAAGCATACAAGTCTTACCAAAAGGTGTGTGAAAGTAATGGAAATAAAGAACCTATTTTAGATATGACAGCATTTAAAAGTTTTTATGCAATCTATGCGTTTGACCTGAATGCTCAAAAGGAAACTATAAAGTCTAATCGAGGGGATACTTCCCTATACATTGAAAGAGGAGAGAATGAAGAAGTTTATACATATTGTTTGCTTTTGGAAGAAACAGAATTGCAAATTAATACAGATAATGGTGTTATGATTCGTCTCACATAATTTTTTGTGAAATAAATGAGTGGTAAAGTACCAACTGGGGTATCTTTTAATCAAATCAATCTTCATAAACTATCATCTTGTGTTCAAAATCAAAAGCCTTGTACGATTAACGTTAATACAATTCAGAGAAAAGGAGCAGTAAGAATTGATGTTTTGCTCACAAGAGAACAGGTTAAAATCTTGAATGATACTGGCTCACTTAAAATTAAAATGACAAAACCAATGTTGAAAAAATATTCAATAAGAGAGACGAGTGGAGGATTTCTCCCATTTCTAATTCCTTTATTTGCTGGTTTAAGTGCGGTTGGAGCATTGACGGGTGGTATTTCAACAGCGGTGAAAACTGCCAATGAAAGGAAGGCTCCATTCCAGGCTCGAAAAGAATTGGAAAGACATAACAAAGAGTTGGAGAAACAAATTAGTGGAAGTGGTGTAATTGTAGATTTTGCTGAAAAACTTGAAGGTCTGCCTGATAAAGCGAGATTGTTAGTTGGAGATATGCTATCTTCTATCGCACAAGCAGGTGTAAAATTAACTAAAAGAGGTAATGGATTATATCTTTCTAATAAATAAATGAGCATTGATGAGTGGTTTAAAGAATTTGGAAAGAATACAACATCAAATTTACAACTTGTCAAATATTGTAAGAAATTAAAAATTCATAATGTGGTTATTTGTATGAGAGATAAATTAACAAATGTGCCTAAACATACAAATAATATTATTATGAACTTCGAAGATAATAATGGGAACGGTTCTCATTGGGTTTGTATTTTTAATAGTCAAGACAAATATTATTTTGATAGTTTTGGTCTTCCACCACCTGTTGAAGTCATAAAATTCTTGCAGAATGGTGTTTATCAAACATTTCAAGTCCAAGAATTAAATTCCAAGTGCTGTGGTTAATTATGTCTATATGTGTTATTTCAACTCAAAAATAAAAAAAATTTATGACATTATTTTTCATCTCATATTAATGACTTATGTTGGTAAAGATGGTTCTATCCTTGGTGTATCCCAAGAACTGGATATTGATTTATCAAATTATTTCACAAAGGCACAGGCTGAACGACATAAATATAATATAACCAAAAATATTAATATGAAAAATGCTTATAAATTCAAAAATTATCCAAGCCTGACTGACGCGAATGACTTGGTGAGATTAAGCGATTTATCACAATATATATCCTTAAATAAACGGCCGTGTATTCCAAAGATACAGAAGTGTTGATTTTATCTCCAGGTCATACAGAATTCACAGTTCGAATTAAAATAAATTTTTATAAAGAAGGACGTATCGTTTGTTTGAGAATAGAACAATGGGGGTATGATATGAATGATTTAGGGTATAATTGGTCATTTAAAATTGACCGAGAAGACCTGGAACAATTAAATCAGTCTCGTAAAGGCCCGGTCACACCTTGACGTTTTAGCCAACGTATGCCTATTTTTGAATTTTTTTCCTAAAACGCTGGCACACGTTGAATACGTTATGGGTAAGTTTTGATAACATTGAGAGAACGCTGAAAAACACTGCCATACGTCGTTGTACGTTGGCTTTAAACGTTGTACTTTTTGGTTGTCCTCAAATTTTTTCATGCTTGAAATTTCACGACATATGCCGGCGTATGACTCACACGTTCCGCTACGCTGGCCACAAGTTGTATGCATGGTCTGCGATCGTTGACAGACGTCAACACATGCTACTTGTAAGTTAATCATAAGTTGAGACACGCCGAGGTAATGTTTAGCGTACCCGAAACTTATTTCTAACCTATGATTAATGTGTTGTTGGCATGTTACGCGATCGTTGCCACACATCGACAGACGTTACATTTAAGTTACTCATAGGCTGAAAGACGTCGGTATAATGGATCGTCCTTGCGTCAGCGTCCACGGCCACGGCCAGGACACTTATTTGCAGCATTCTTCAAACTTTTCTTCGGCATGACGAGGATGTTCACACTTCGATGTCTAGCTTGGCTATGATTCCAATTGTCCATCGGCAGTGTCTATTTAAAATAGTCGAGTTTGAGCGTTTTAACACGTTCAGAAGAAACGCTTCAAATTTCCAAACCCCAGCGTCAAAAAACAAAGGCGAGTGACAACAATTTAAATCGTTCATTGTAAACAATGAAAATAGCTGAGTGGTACCGTTTAAAAGTCGTTGAGTGTAAAAAAAAATCGAATTGTTGAGCGCAAGCGTCTACTTTCAATAGTGGGGTTTGAGCGATTTAGCACGTTCAATAGAAACGATTAAAATTTCCGAGCGCCAGCGTCAAAAAACAAAGGCGAGTGACAGCAAAATTAATCGTTCATTGTAAACAATGAAAATAGCTGAGTGGTACTGTTTAAAAGTCGTTGAGTGTAAAAAAAAAATCCAATTGTTGAGCGCAAGCGTCTACTTTCAATAGTGGAGATGCAGCCATTTAAATCATTGAGTTTATCATTGAAATCGTTAAACGCAAGGACGATCCATCATAACCCACACCCTCCCCCTCACACTCACCTACTACTGCCAACATGAACAAACTACTACTAATACTAATACTAATACTGATATTGATACTGTTACTGCTGACATGGACATCGACTCAAAAAGGACTCGAAAACACTGTTGGGTTCCCCTTTTATGAGCAGCATTTTATATACCAATTCCCAAAACCGCTGGGAACACGTCTTTATATGGCAGTTGTAAGCTAGAAACACGTTAATTTTTTTTTTTTGTCAACTGGAAGACGTCATTGGAATACGTCTACATACGTCGATGTGTGTTGGAACTACGTAAATAATTGGTTCAAAGCACGTCAAACATAAGTTAGAAATAAGTTTCGCGTAAAAAAGACATTACCGCGACGTGTTTCGACTTATGAGTAGCTTATAAGTAGCCTTTGTGGACGTGTGTAAGCATCCACATATCGTGTGTAAAACTTATCCCCATCGCATGCGGAACGTGTGTCATACGCCGAGTACATCGTAAAATTTTGAACATGTTTAAAATTTCTTGACGTACTCTACTTACTACAACGTATGATAGCGTACTTTAACGTTGTACTCACGTATACCAAACTTACTCATACCGTATTTGACATGCCCCAACGTTTTAGACACATTTTTCTTAGGTCGGCATACGCTGGCAAGATCGCCAAGGTGTGACCGCGATGTTGACACTTCCATTTCTACGGCAGTTATGATTCGAATCGTTGTGCGTCAGCCTTTTAATAGGCTACGTCACGACATCGTCGGCGATGCGTGCAACGCGCTATGCCTAAGTTAGACTATCGTTGGGCATCAGTTGTGTAGGCCGACAACAGGTTCAGCATTCGTTGGTATAAGTTATCTAAAACACAACGAAACGTTCTGTGTCCGTAACCAATGCGTTATACATAAGATCAAGTCGCTATGAATACGTCCGAATCTTTAAAAAAAAAACATCAAAAGTTCAACGTAAGCCAGCGTTTTAGATACATTTTAATACGTTGCCATCGCTGGCTAAAACGTCAAGGTGTGACCGGGCCTTAAGGAAGAATATTATCCACTTGGTATAGAGAATGAGTTTTGTGGAGCCACAATTAGTAATCAACAAATAAAAGAATTTAATAAGGGTAAATATAATAATGGTTTTGCCCTAGTTTATATCATGAAAACAGAAAAAAACAGGATTATATATAATAAGTAAGGAAATACAAAATGCTTTAACTATGGGAAGATGGGGAGGTGTTTCATGCCATAATATTATTCCAACATATATTTCTCATACATAAATAACAGCAAGAAGGCTTCAAGAAAATTATCATTTCTGTGTCCAAGCATACCTTCAAGAAAAGGGTATTTGGTATTTTAATAAATATGTTCTAAAACATAAGAATGAGGTATTTTCATTAAATGATTGGCATTATGCTGATGTTGATGAACCGACAACTTTAGATTTAATAAGAATGTTAAATAATGAAAAAATTATAAAGTTAAGAAAAGGTAAGGCTCTTTTAGAAATTCAAAAGAAATTTTATTGGTTTCCTGTTGTAAAAAAAATTATTTTAGATACAGGAATAACAAGAAATCCTGATGAATATATGTATAATATTCTATGGGGTGTAAGTGATTCAAGGATGGTAAGGGATGAGGTAGGAGTTAAAGAAGAGAGGGAAGAGGAGGAAAAGGAGAAGAAAGAAGAAAGAGAAGGAGAGGGAGAAGAGTGAGAAGGAGAGAGAGAAGGAGGAAAGAGTGAGAATGAATAAATATCAAAATATGGAAACCAGTGAGATTAAAAAAAGATTGGGGGTATAACTTATAATAATAAGTTATTACAGAAAATAACTCAACCCATCGAGGAGGAAAACGAAGAATTGACAAGTCTATTTGCAATACTTTCGACAAGACTATTGACATAGACAAGATATTCATTTTAATTCAAATTTTTCATTTTTTTTCTTAAATGAGGAGAGAGTGAAGGCATTTCTAAGGATTCTTTATGTTTTAAAAATTAAGATTCAAATGTGCATGATGGAAACTAAAAAGGTTTTTGCACTCTGCAGGAATTTTTCTCATAAATAAATGAGTTATTGTTTCAAATGTAAAAAGAAAACTAATACTAAAAATACTTCATATTTTAAAAGTAAAAATAACAGGGTTATACAAAAATGTATATGTTCAGTGTGTGGTTCAAAAAAAAAATCAATTTATCTCCAAACACAAACTCGGAGGAGATATACAAAAGTTTTTATCAGGAAGTAAATTTACAACTACTGGAATACCAGGGGAATTACATCTACCAGGGTATTCTTTCTGTGGTCCAGGCACAGACTTGGATAAAAGATTGGATGAGACAGACAATCCTAAATCATGGAGAAAACCCATCAATAGAGTTAATGAAGTGTGCATGAGACACGATATTGTTATGGGAATACCACAACTTTGGAAGAAAAGCATGAAGCCGATAGAGAAATGTTGTATAATTTGTCTCTGATACAAAATCCAACCTTGAGAGAAAAAGTTGATCGGTTCATCGTGAAGAAGATGATCAGTGCTAAATTGAAACTTGGACTTGGAAATTCAAAAAACTTATTGGCTCCAATGATGTCATTAAGCCTGAAGAGCAATTAGCTGATGAATTGCATAAACCAATATTTACAAAGTTTCGGAGAAGGAAGGTTTATTCCAAGGAAGTTGATTATATCTGGTCCGCTGATTTGATTGAACTCAATAATGATAAGGGGTACAAGTATGCTTTTACCGTTATTAATTTGAGGAGTAGATACGCATGGGTTGTCCCTTTAAAAAAACAAAACAGGTAATACTCTTATGTTCGCCTTTCAACAGATATTTAATAAAAGTAAGAGAAAACCTAAAAAATTGTGGACTGATGAGGGTTGAGAGTTTTCTCACAAGACATTTTTGAATTTTCCAAAAAATAACAGTATTACATTATGCAGTACCTTTAATGAAGGGAAGGCCGTTGTTGTTGAATGTTTTAATCGTACCTTAAAAGAGAGACTATATAAAAAATTCACAGAACTCGGTTCACAACAATGGTCATCTTTTATTCAGAATATTGTGGATAAGTATAATGACACGATTCACACGTCAACGAATATGAAACCATCAGAAACATTTGCAAAATTAAAATATGATAAAGAGATTAATATTAGAAAACCTAAGTTCAAAGTTGGTGATATCGTAAGAATATATAGGTGGAAATCTCATTTTGAAAAAGGTTATATTAAACGATGGACGAACGAACTTTTCCAAATTGTTTATGTTATAGATACGGTTCCTTGGACTTATAAGATATATGATTTAGAAGGGGAAGAGATTTTAGGTTCATTTTATTCACAGGAATTACAAAAGACAAAACTAAGCAGATAATACCCATGGGAGCAATCGTTGGTCCTTCACTTCCTCCTACTATACACCGTTGTGGACACTCGAGGGCCAAGTCCGAGATGTATAACAGTATATAATGTGTGTGAAGGGGGACATTCTTAGATCTGTGAACCCCAAACACAGAATCCTCAACTGAATAGTCAAGGCTTAACTTTTGTTTGTTGGTGTGTGTTTGTGCAATGGGAGCAATGGGTTGGCACTTCACTCCCTCCTACTATACACTGTTGTGGACACTCGAGGGCCAAGTCCGAGGTGTATAACAGTATATAATGTGTGTCAAGGGGGGATGTTCTTAGATCTGTGAACCCCAAACACAGAATCCTCAACTGAATAGTCAAGGCTTAACTTTTGTTTGGTGTGTGTGTGTGTGTGTGTGTGTGTGTGTGTGTGTGTGTGTGTGTGTGTGTGTGTGTGTGTGTGTGTGTGTGAGAACCCTCACATTCAAAATCTTAACCCCAACCCTCACATTCAAAATCTCAACCCAAACCCCCCAACCCTCGCCCAACACAATGTCTTTTTCAAAATGAGATTTCCACCTATATATTTTTTCGTTTTTTTTCTCTTCTTCCAATTCTGTCTTTTAAGGCTCTCAGGTTTGATGATGTAGAAAGGGGGAGCAAGCCTGCACTTTCTTCCCAGAACTAACAATATATATTTTTTATGTTTTTTTCTCTTCTTCCAATTCTGTCTTTTAAGGCTTTCAGGTTTGATGACGTAGAAAGGGGGAGTAAGAACTTTCTTGATAGGTTTAGATCCCAAAGAGTGGTAGCATTTCAAGTCTCCAAAATAAACCCAACTTTCCAAGTCTCCAAGGTATAACCACATTCCTGTTGAGTTTCCAAGATACGTATGACATTGTGAGTTATCAAGCCAGAACCCACATTTCAAGTCTCCAAAAATATAACCATCTATCCAAGACTCCAAGGTAGAACCACAATTTCCAGAAATATTGTGGGTTTTAGTGATAGATCTCACATAGTATAACTCTGGATCATCAAGGAAAACTCCATTTTTTCCAATTTTTATGGGTTTCAGTGATGGATCTCACATCGTATAACTGTGGATCATCAAGGAAATCTCCATTTTTTCCAATTTTTATGGGTTTCAGTGATAGATCTCACATAGTATAACTGTGGATCATCAAGGAAATCTCCATTTTTCCAATTTTTATGGGTTTCAGTGATAGATCTCACATAATATAACTGTGGATCATCAAGGAAAACTCCATTTTTCAAAATGTCTGAAATTTGTGAGTCTCCAAGGTAAAACTTGTATTCTGGCTCATCAAGGTATAACTTGTTCAGGGGGTATTGTCTTGATAACTCACAATGAGTACTATTGTTGCAAAACTCTTTTTCAGGACTTTGCTGGTCTCCAAGGTATAACTCTTTGGTTGGGTCATCAAGGACGAACTCGTTCTTTGGGTCTTGGTCGCTCACAAGGTCTTCAACCAAGCCAACAATTTCGCCCCAAGTTGTAGCAAAAGCAGTATTTTCATTTCGTATTTCAGATACAATTTCCTGTGAGAGAAAATAATAATGTATTAATTAAGTGATTTAATTATTAAATGAGTATGCTTCAATCAAACTTTGAAAATAGGAGAATAAAATCTTAGCTCAACAGATAAGAGGTTTGAATCCAGTTCATCAACTTGAAGGTTTAGTTCCATACAAGTAGTTGATCTTCAAGGAACCCCAAAGTCATCCCACTCAAGGCCGAGCTTGTTCTGTGGGTCTTGGTCGCTCACAAGGTCTTCAACCAAGCCAACAACTTCGCCCCAAGTTGTGGCAAAATCGGTATTTTCAGATGCAATTTCCTGTGAGAGAAAATGATAATGTATTAATTAAGTTATTTAATTATTAAATGAGTCGATGCTAAAATCAAACTGAAAATGGGGAAATAAAATCTTACCTCAATGGATAAGAGGTTTGAATCCAGTTCATCAACTTGAAGGTTTAGTTCCATACAAGTCGTAGAACTCCAGGCAAGCACACAGCACACCATTTCCAGCAAAAAAAAATGTTTAAAATGGAGCCTGGGCTTGAGGCTTTTGCAGGGAAAGACTGATGGGTGTAGTTTCCTTTGGAAATTCCCTGGGCAAGCCCAGGCAAGCCTTCTTTGGGGAATTTTTCAAAACCATAACATTCTAGAATTTTCTAGTGATTTCTTTGTGAGTCAGAGATGAACTGGAAATGATGTAAGAGTAGGTGGGGCTGAGAAAAAGTGGGCGGGGCTTAGAAAAGATGGGCGTGGCCTACGAAAATACCTCGCGAAAGTGGGCGGGGCTTATGAAAATTCATTTAAAAGTGGGCGGGGCTTAGGAAAAGTGGGCAGGCTTATGAAAAGTGGGCGTAGATTCACAAAAAATAACCTGTGGCTCAGGAGGTGGTCAAACAAGATCATTAAGAGAAGTTTATCATTTCGTAATGGCACAAAAGGGGTATCTTAAAAAAATATAAAGATTGAAATGTTTTATTTTTAAATATTTTAGATGGGGATTATTGTGCAAAGAAAATTTAACTATTGAAGGAATTTGAGAATGAACAAATCTTTATAGGTTCAATGAGTGAGCTAAACAATATGCATTGGTTATTTGAAAAAAAAGTGTCCCGAGGCTAACATGTTTCAGATATTTCTTTAGAATCACCTTTAACAAATCACATTACTACTTTACTACTTGAACAAAGATTGAACAAATCTTTATCTTATTGCATTTGTTATTTGAAAAAAAAAGTGTCCCAAGGTTAAAAGGGGAGACAAATAAATATACCTTGCGATAAAAGGGGGTTTACTTTTTAGGGGGAAAAAAATGAATCGCTGAAAATCCCCCATTCACTTACATGGGGAAAAGTGAGCCAGAATCAGTATATTCACCCTACTTATATGATTTCATTCATTTTTAGATCTTCATATTAACAGGATTTCATTGATTTTTTTTTGTAGATCTTCATATTTATATAATTTCACTGATTTTTTTTTAGATCTTCATATTAATATGATTTCATTGATTTTTCTTGGATCTTCATATTTATATGATTTCATTGATTTTTAGATCTTCATATTAATAGGATTTCATTGATTTTTAGATCTTCATATTAATAGGATTTCATTGATTTATTTTTTTTGTATATCTTCATATTTATATAATTTCACTGATTTTTTTTTTTTTAGATCTTCATATTTATATGATTTAATTGATTTTTCTTGGATCTTCATATTTATATGATTTCATTGATTTTTAGATCTTTATATTAATAGGATTTCATTGCTTTCTTTTTGTGGATCTTCATATTTATATAATTTCACTGATTTTTTTTTTTTAGATCTTCATATTTATATGATTTCATTCATTTTTCTTGGATCTTCATATTTATATGATTTCATTGATTTTTAGATCTTTATATTAATAGGATTTCATTGATTTCTTTTTGTGGATCTTCATATTTATATAATTTCACTGATTTTTTTTTTTAGATCTTCATATTTATATGATTTCATTCATTTTTAAGTAATTATTTGCTGACACTGCTGTTGTGATCCCAAAGACAGATTACTTATTTTATAGATACTGTGCTGTAATGGTGAGAGCGTCCACTCTGAGGCTGGGATGTCCTTGCTCTGCGCTCAGAATTTTTAAAGGATAGAGCATGGACAGTCATAGGTTGGCAACCTTTGCACAGGGTTGACGGGCCTAATAGCATCCTCCTGCATTGAAGTTCCTTTTAAAGGAGCTCATATTTGAGGTTGAAATATTTCGATGAATGTCAATTACATCCACCACCGAAGGTGAAGGAGGTTATGTTTTCATCCCTTTCTGTCTGCTTGTTTGTGTACAAAATATATCAAAAGTTGTGGATGGATCTGGATGAATGATATTTTGTGCACAGGTTCGTTGTGTGATGACAATTAATTAGATTTTGGTGAAGGTCCGGATCCGGATCCGACTAGCAGAATTTAAGTGATTCTTCGCCATTGAAAGATCGGGCCAAAAACGATATATAGCACGATATCTCAAAAAGTTGTCGATGGATTCGGATGAAACTCAGTGACCATGTTGGATGTGTGACTATGACGAATTGATTCCATTTTGGTGAAGATCCGGATCTGGATCCGGATGCGAGAATTTTTTGAAGTAATTCTTCACCATTGAAAGATAGGACTCAAAAACGATAATGAGTACCTAAGAACCATACTGGGCATACATAAGAACCAAGAACCATCTTGGTATACTTTTGAGAAAAAATGACTCAAACTTGTCAGCCTCCTGTGTCACCATGAGCAAATGGAAATGAAAAATACCAAAGGATAAATAAACACAAGGCACACAAAATTATATCCACACACAAAAAAGCAAGTAGTACAGGTCCCACCCAGGGGAAAGGGGTGTTGAATTTGACCCTTTTGGGATGGCCCATTATGGTGCTCTGGTTATAGCCCGATTGTGTGGGATGGCCCATTTTCGCATTAGGGATTCAATCCTAAAAATGAACAATAAACGTGTTTGCACTGAAAATCAAAGTGTTTTTATTCAGCAAACCAGTACAGCTTTTACAACACACATTTCTGGGAGAACCTAATATAAAGGTTCATCGTAGAGGTTATGTTATTTTTACAAAATGACATGACCTAATCAGATCGAACTTGATTCATGGTTTGGGAGGATTCCTTCTCAGTATTCATCTCATTCTATGTCTTGCTCTTCAATTGACCCACCATCATCTGCATTGTCATTGACTATGAATTGGTTATAGAATGCATGGTGAACTGGGGGTACAAACTGCAGCAAGGTCTGGAGGTCCCTCAACTTTAGAACAGCTATTTCTCTGCCTTGTGGGTACAAATCTGGCAGAACCAATGAACCTAGATTAATATCTCTGATTCTGTGGACCACCAATACAACTTAAATCTATACACCTGAAAGGAACATCCTCATTGTTACTATACTTGAAGAAAATTTTAGTTGGTGCTTCACGCTTAAAACACAACCAGTGGATCTTCAGCCACTCCACTTTGAGACCCTCAGTATTAACTTTTCTATTGACAACTACTTTCTCAAGTTGTTCAGCACTCTTCAAATCTGATTGTTGTGGCTTTGTCAATCCAAAGGGTTTCTTCTGTTTTGCTTTCTTTACAACATTCACCTTCAATTGAATTACATACTTGAACACTTTAGAATACAAATCACCTTCTTTGCACTTTGAAACCCTTCTGTTTCGCAGTCGTTCAATATGTTAAATAAAGTGGTGTTTCAGACTGCTTTAATGGTGATATACTTCCAGAACATTTTTTTTAATGATCTTTAACATCTATCTCATCCAAATTGAAGTAAATACTGTAATTTGGGACATGGATATGGGGAAAATTCTGTTTAGCTTTTTCTATTTCAAAATCTTTGTCCGAATCCATCTAACTATGCCCACTGACAAAAAAATTTTGGTGAACAATTTCTACATCAAACAGAGGATTTTGAACAACATGTAACCAGAACAATGAATTTTTTATGTTTCTATTCTGGCCACCATATGTATCTGCATATGCAATTATGCACTTCTTGGATTTGTGTGAAATCAAATGCTAATTAAGACAAGAAGCAATCTCGTTCGGACCTCGGGACCCTTGACTTTCGTCCCACATGTACATGAATCCATTCTGCTGCTCTGCATCGTGAATGCCTAAATTGTAAACCCACATCTGACGTTTATAATACACTACACCAGTTGTCAAAACAGGGGTTGGTAAGGTTTTCTGCAGATCATAACAGAACACAGTCACATCTTCAGTTTTTGTCTTCTCACAGTCCGTCTTGTATCTAGTTTGTGCAGCCTCTGTCCGTCGTAAATGCAATTCCTTTTCATGCTCCTCCTTGCCCAGTTTTACAGCATCCCCAGGTTCTTTAACTTCCTTTATTTGTGCAGCAAGGATGTCACATGTTTTGCATGTATCCTTTAGAGGCTGATGAAAACTTAAATGTGCAAAAATCAGTGTCGAAGATATTCCTGAATTTCCAATCTGAGACTGGTTCAACAGAATCTAAGGTGTACCTTCCCTTGTAAAGATCATAGAGCTTGGTTTTGGTCAACCCTGGAGCTAGGTATTTCCTGTTGACATGACGTGCACGAGTGTAGTGAGATTCATACTGGGGTATCTCACCAATAAACGTTTTCAAATGATTGATTCGTTCAGCCTCGGTTTTATTCCCAGGTTCATGCTGACCACGTTTATCAGGTATCGGACTACCTGCCTCAACTGCATTTGCCAGTGCCCTACCAAGATGCCCATTAGAAATGGAGAATGTGTGCAGGAAAAAAAACTTTGCAAACTTCCACGTCCATTCCACTTTAATCAGAACAGGTTCGTGTCATTTCCTTTGGCCTTGGCAATGTTGGACCAACCATTTGCCCAGGATTACGGTCCCTTCTGTCTCGTTTGTTGTGTCATTTCACTGCAGTTTGTTTTTACCAGTCCAACCAGAAATGCATTCTGTGCACTCCAATCACCCATGTTCCAGAAGGACTCGTGCAGCTGTAGGCGCCTGACTTCAGAAATTTTCTGAACACAACGTTTTTCACATCCACAATCCACGTGTTCCAGTTTCTTTCTTGGAACGTGTTGATTGGATCATGACGTGTCATCTTCTCCAGCATTTCTCCGTCATTTACGGATATTCTTCTTCCATTTACTTGTGTGACGAACACGGCTTCTGTCACGTTTTGTCCCTACACCTGGATTATTCGGATCACCATTTTCTACACCCGTAGCTTCTGCAGCTCCATCATCAACAAGACCATTTTCTACTTTGTTTTTCGGATTAACATCTGCAGGCCCACTTCCATTACCTCAAATGTAAAAAAACATAACCTTAGAGAGTTGTACAGACTTGGAAAATGACCATTGCTGGATATGGCCTTGAGGTGCTATAATGGGCCAACCCACACAAGTTCATAGAAATCACGAGGCTCTTTCAAAATGTATTTTAAGTTCTTTATCCTAAAACTGTAGGCTCATGGTATGTAACTAAAAAGAAATACACAGTATTTACATGGTAAATGGCCTATTTTTGTTACTCCATAGATAGTTTTAACACCTTATTCCTCTTAGACTATTGGCCAGTTACATCATTTGCCAATTGCCAGAGTGGGCGAACCCACAACACCAAACGTCGCCACTGTTTCTCAAAAAGTAATCAATAAATGTAAAACTTACTGTTTTCTGATGAAGTGCCATCATCTTCTGATTCATTTGGGTGAAAATCTGGGTCCTTGTCATCATCTACTTCGTCATTGTCGCCAATCATAGCCTCCAACTCAGCATCTGATAGATACCTGGCAGCCATGTTTACATGGAATCATGGGAAAAATGTGGGATGACCCACTTTGTCTCTGGCAAGTCAGATGCACGTCACCAGAGCCAGAGAGGTTTTCTGCTTATAAAATTAACATAATTTATGAGATGGGGTTGGCCCATTTTGGCAAAGAAAGGGCTAAGTTTTGTGCACCTACTGACATGTATAACTCAATTTTGCAAAAATTGTGGGATGGCCTAGTATGGTTGTTAGGTACTGCTATATTATAGCATGATGTTTCAAAAATGTCTTGGGCCAGATATGTTCTCATGGATCAGGTATTATGGGGTGGAGGTATGCACTCTACTGAGTGCTCTTCTAGTTTAAATTAAAATCTTCAAGAATGCTTTTTCACCTGGACAGTTTTCTTGTGAATGAAACTATCAACTTGTGAATGTACTCGGGTGTTGTTCATTCTTATTTGATAAAAGGTTGGAATTTCCTTCGTGTTTGCCTTTTATTCTCTTCATTTCCAAAACCATTAACTATATGAGGAACAATTGAATATCACAACAATGTAAAACTTGTCCATAAAAAAGAAAACCTGACATACCTTTCTCTATTTAAAGTTTCTTCGCAAGGGTGATACTGTTACGAATCTGGAAGCCATTTGCACACAGACAGCAGTCCTTAAGCTTAGTTATTTCGATAAGTATGTGTGTATAGTTAGAATCCATCCCCTGTGTCTAATGGGAATTTCATGTGTGCGCTGCGAGATATTTTGTAGTTAGTTTTCATACATCTACTACAACAACAACAACAACAACAACAACAACAACAGCGGCACCGTCGCTCACTCAACCCGGTCGCCATTGCCCACGTGTTTTTGGCTGAAGGTGTGGGCGGAGCTTACATCGCCTCAGATCGAGGCTCCGCCCCGAGGAAGGGCATGGAACGTTTCCTCCAGCCAATGAGCGAAGGGCGTGCATCGCAAGCGCGCCCCAGCCAATGGGAGGCCAGCGTGCCGAAAGCTACTGCAGCGCCTCTTCAGGGGGCGGGCCTCCGAGACGCCTCGACACACCCCCCGAGACGCCTCGTCCAATCAGGAGGCTGACCACCTCAGGGGCGGCCTCGCTCAGCCAGATGGGATGTTCGCCCCTCGTCCAATCTGGAGGCGAGTTCCTCAGAACGGTTCCCTCTACCCACGGGGGATGGGAAGGATACGAGGAGGTGGCGAGCCGTCGAGAAAAGAAAGAAGGAGAGAGAGGGAAGAAACCTCGTATTGCCTGCTGGCGTTCTTGTCTACCCGTGGGTGCTCATCTCGTCTGGTCCGTTCCCTTGCTGGCTGGCGTCCGTTGCGTCATTCCTGGTCCCTGGTGCTTGGTGCTGCGTTGTGGTGGCGGGTTTGAGTCCCGCCACCAGACACACTTGACCAGACCGCATGAGGGGGACAGGTGCAAGGATAGGCCCCTGCCCTCTGCTCGCCTTTCCCTCCCGAGCTGAAGTCCCAAATAAAGGCCGTGGCCACCATTTCTTTGGGTGTGTGTGTGTGTGGTGCCAGTCTGTTAAGTAGAACTGTTAAGTGCTTTTCGCTCACTGTACATTGCCTGCATTTCTTTTATTCAGATAACTCTGCTCTTTGTGTGCTCCCCTCCCCGATTATTGTTTTTAAATAAATCCCTGTGTTAAATGTACCAGCTCGTTTTCTGTGCTTTCTCTCATTGACCCAGCAAGGTGTGTATTGAGAATTAGTGAGGCCGTCGGTGCCGTAAATTGTTCATTTGGTCCGGGGCGGCTTTGGTAACTTCCGCTCGGTTTCGCCGGATCCGAGTCGGTAACAGCGACTTGGTTCGGACAAAGTTCTTTGTCTATACAAAATGTTTGAGATTTTAAAATAAATCATTTCAAGAAAAAAAAAAAAAGATAGCTCCAGCAAACTATACCGCTGAGGTTGTTTGCATTGATCAAATTTTCCCGAAGAGTACTTGACTGAATCGGGAATTGATGTTTAATAATTTTTTCGTTGCCCAATTTGAATGAAACTTGATATTGCACACCGCAGGACAATGGTGAGTGAGGTGGGCCAAAATTTTTTGCCTTATCGTGTACCGTTTTGGCTGTATTTTGGGTAAATATATTCATACATACATACATATATATACAAGAGCCTGGTGAACGCAGTGGTTTGGGCAGTGGCTTGGGATCCAAAAGGTCCTGAGTTCAAGCCCCGTTGAGCCACTGAATTAATACACCAGGGGGTTGACTCAGCCTGTCATCCTTCCGAGGTCGGCGAAATGAGTACCAGTATACTGGGCCGGTGTATACCCTGGTTAAAATAGGTGTACCATATCCCTGTGTCGTAAGAGGCGACCAGGGTTGCGTCAGGAAGGGCATCCGGCGTAAAACGTGCCAAATCACTATGCAGATCATACGGATGATCCGCTGTGGCGACCCCTAACGGTAGCAGCCAAAAGAAGAAGAAGAAGACATACATATATACAAGATGAGAGTTTTAGTAATATATAGATAATTATTAATTGTACAAATACATTATCAAAACGAATCGACGTTATAATCATTGTTTTTAGTTTTCCAGGTTTCACATTTTGGAACAGAAAGTTCACCTCCATGTCCAGCAAATCAATTCTTTAATGATGCGGATGGGGTTTGCTGTGAATTTTGACCCAGGGGTGAGTTCCAATATCAATTTTATTGGTGTTTTGATATCAATTCCATTGGTGTTGTAATATCAATTCCATTGGTGTTCCATGTTCCTGGAATTTTTCAATAAATCCAACTCGTTTTATACTTCACAGGAACATACATGTCTAAACCCTGTCACCATCCTGGAAGTAATTCTTTGTGCTTCCCTTGTAAAATGGGGAAAACTTACATGGACGAGCAAAGCAACATGACAATGTGCAAGCTCTGTACTGTTTGTGACCCAGGTAAACTATTCTACTCTGTTTATATTTACACTTAATTACTCAAAGTATAAGCACCAACACAACCAAGTATTAAATTAAGGGAAATAAAAAAAATACCATAAATGGTGATTGATCCGCCATAGAGAGAAGAGAAGCTGAAGATTCGGACCTGACTGTCCGATGAAGCAAGTAAGGCTCAAAACATCAGCTTCTCTTCTCTTTTTTGGCTGGTGGATCAATCACCATTGAAGGTATTTTATTTATTATTTGTTTCGATCTCTTTTGCCACCCACACAGAATGCTAATCTTGTGTTGAGATTAGCGATTACATTCTTCCAAGTATGAAATGTACATTTTTGATTATCATTTGAATTTTCATCCACAACTCCATAGCTGGTTGTGTTGTGTAAAGTTGTGGAGTAAGGTTTTAAAATTCAGTTCAATTATGACAACATGAAGTAACGAGCTGGTTGGCCTTTTTACAAAGAATGGATATCTACCTTTGCCATCAAAGGTGTATGTTTGTTTGTTTGTCCATCTGTCTGTGGGCAGGATATCTCAAAGACATGGACTGATTCAGATAAAATTTGGTGGCTCGGTTGGGTGTGTAACGGCGGTGAATTGAATGGAGTTTGGTGAAGATCCAGATCTCGATACTAGAATTTAAGTAATTCTTCACCATTGAGTGATGGACACAAAAGCTATTGTTACAGAACCAGGGTTCGGGGTTCAACAGTTAACAGTTCAACAAATACATACATTTACAAACAACACCAATAAATCAATGCAATTAATGGGCATGTATGTTGGGCAAAGATACAGTAGAGCAGATCTAAAGGCCCGGTCACACCTTGACGTTTTAGCCAGCGATGGCAACGTATTAAAATGTATGTAAAACGCTGGCTTACGTTGAACTTTTGATGTTTTTTTTTTAAAGATTCGGACGTATTCATAGCGACTTGGTCTTGTGTATAACGCATTGGTAACGGACACAGAACGTTTCGTTGTGTTATAGATAACTTATACCAACGAATGCTGAACCTGTTGTCGGCCTACACAACCGATGCCCAACGATAGTCTAACTTAGGCATAGCGCGTTGCACGCATCGCTGACGATGTCGTGACGTAGCCTATTAAAAGGCTGACGCACAACGATTCGAATCATAACTGCCGTAGAAATGGAAGTGTCAACATCGCGGTCACACCTTGGCGATCTTGCCAGTGTATGCCGACCTAAGAAAAATGTGTCTAAAATGTTGGGGCACGTCAAATACGGTATGAGTAAGTTTGGTATACGTGAGTACAACGCTAAAGTACGCTATCATACGTCGTAGTAAGTAGAGTACGTCAAGAAATTTTAAACATGTTCAAAATTTTACGACGTACTCGGCGTATGACACACGTTCCGCATGTGATGGGGATAAGTTTTACACACGATATGTGGACGCTTACACACGTCCACAAAGGCTACTTATAAGCTACTCATAAGTCGAAACACGTCGCGGTAATGTCTTTTTTACGTGAAACTTATTTCTAACTTATTTTTGACGTGCTTTGAACCAATTCTTTACGTAGTTCCAACACACATCGACGTATGTAGACGTATTCCAATGACGTCTTCCGGTTGACAAAAAAAAAATTAACGTGTTTCTAGCTTACAACTGCCATATAAAGACGTGTTCCCAGCGGTTTTGGGAATTGGTATATAAAAATGCTGCTCATAAAAGGGGAACCCAACAGTGTTTTCGAGTCCTTTTTGAGTCGATGTCCATGTCAGCAGTAACAGTATCAGTATGAGTATCAGTATTAGTATTAGTAGTAGTTTGTTCATGTTGGCAGTAGTAGGTGAGTGTGAGGGGGAGGGTGTGGGTTATGATGGATCGTCCTTGCGTTTAACGATTTAACGATTTAAATGATAAACTCAACGATTTAAATGGCTGCAACTCCACTATTGAAAGTAGACGCTTGCGCTCAACAATTGGATTTTTTTTACACTCAACGACTTTTAAACGGTACCACTCAGCTATTTTCATTGTTTACAATGAACGATTTAAATTGCTGTCACTCGCCTTTGTTTTTTGACGCTGGCGCTCGGAAATTTTAATCGTTTCTATTGAACGTGCTAAATCGCTCAAACCCCACTATTGAAAGTAGACGCTTGCGCTCAACAATTCGATTCTTTTTACACTCAACGACTTTTAAACGGTACCACTCAGCTATTTTCATTGTTTACAATGAACGATTTAAATTGCTGTCACTCGCCTTTGTTTTTTGACGCTGGGGTTTGGAAATTTGAAGCGTTTCTTCTGAACATGTTAAAACGCTCAAACTCGACTATTTTAAATAGACGCTGCCGATGGACAATTGGAATCATAGCCAAGCTAGACATCGAAGTGTGAACATCCTCGTCATGCCGAATAAAAGTTTGAAGAATGCTGCAAATAAGTGTCCTGGCCGTGGCCGTGGACGCTGACGCAAGGACGATCCATTATACCGACGTCTTTCAGCCTATGAGTAACTTAAAAGTAACGTCTGTCGATGTGTGGCAACGATCGCGTAACGTGCCAACAACACGTTAATCATAGGTTAGAAATAAGTTTCGGGTACGCTAAACATTACCTCGGCGTGTCTCAACTTATGATTAACTTACAAGTAGCATGTGTTGACGTCTGTCAACGATCGCAGACCGTGCATACAACTTGTGGCCAGCGTAGCGGAACGTGTGAGTCATACGTCGGCATACGTCGTGAAATTTCAAGCATGAAAAAATTTGAGGACAACCAAAAAGTACAACGTTTAAAGCCAACGTACAACGACGTATGGCAGTGTTTTTCAGCGTGCTCTCAATGTTATCAAAACTTACCCATAACGTATTCAACGTGTGCCAGCGTTTTAGAAAAAAATTCAAAAATCGGCATACGTTGGCTAAAACGTCAAGGTGTGACCGGGCCTTTAACCTGTAGTACTTATCTTCCCCTTCAACAGTGTTAATTATTTACCTAAATATAGGACATGGCACCATCACACGGGGGAAAAGCAGAGAAGAAGAAGATAGAGGAAGAGCAGAGCATGGTTACGGCTCCTCGCTTACCCGACTCAACAAGCGGGTTTACATTGGTCCCAGTTGCAAGGAGGAAAGGGGAAATGCGGTGGGAATGTCGGTGCAGTGTCGGATATCGTGTAATGCTGGAGCTACCAAGTCGGGGGACCACGTGTTCCATTTGCCGAGATTGATCGGCACACCGCTCGTGCTTTGGAAAACAGGGATAGCTGCAGCCCTCATAGCTTAGACGAGCAAATGCCAGAGGCTTGTACAGACTTCAGGCAAACAAACAGCAGAGGTTCTCGCTCAGTGATGGCTTGTTCAGGGCAGGTTTTCACCAACAATTCGTTCAAAGCGGGCTTCCCCAGTGGCTCGGCTCTGGGGTTCGTCTGGCTGGCTTTTATGGAGCAAGAGGCAAGGCAGCGCCAGGATGTCCTGAGGTTCCTCCTACCCGCTCTTGGGCTCAGTTAATTGGTTTCTGGCTCACAGAGACTTCCATTGACTTCCAGAAAAGTTTCCCATGACCGACCAGTGGACACCCTTCTGGAATAATCTTCGGAGGTGGAACTCTACATTTCAATTGTGATTCTGTCTTTTTATGGTAGTAAATGTCTGTGTGTGTTTCAAACGAGTAAAATGCAGGGGAGAAAAGGAAAGGAATTTATTATGCTCCACACTTTGAAAGGTATATTACAGCGATTTGGAGGAAATAGGGTGAATGATTTGGATATTGGACAAAGACTAAGGGTTCCTGAGGGGAGCACAGGAGATAGAGGTTGGAAAGCGAAAAGATGAGATGTTGGAGTTTTTTTTTTAATACATTGTCGAGGCTCGTATGAGACCGAACACACAATGCACGGCAAGGGGGTATGAAACAAGAGGGGCAGGAGAAGGAAGGACAAAACAGTGGGGAACAGATTTTTTTTAATCTTTAATTAAAAAACGTTTTTAATCCCAAGTCTTTTACTAACCGGCTGTGAAGGCTGACAACCATTGAACACAAGGTCGTTTAGAAAGGAATTTGATATTTGACCATGATCCCATCAATAACTCACCCTTTAGAGCTGGTCCACAAAGACTTTTTGGCCTTAATTGGAAACAACAACCAACTCTTCTCTCAACTGCAGATCTTCTGTGACTGACGTATGTAAGAGAGTTTAATCACATTTTGTTTCTTCAGACAGAGTCAAGGCTTGTGGAAGAGCTCAAACACAAAACGGATCAGGACGCAACATAAAAGGAACAGTAGAAAGAGAAGGGGGGAAATCAAATGCCTACAGCAGGACCCGGGTAAAAAGACAAGGACAGACAACAAGGGATGTGCAGGTATGGTTGAGGGGTTGGTGAGAATGTAGGAGGTGGATAAGGATACAGAAGCAAAATTGGGGTGGAGGGTGGTTTAATGGGTGTGGAAAAGATCTTGGTTTTGGATGGGCATTATCTGATATGGTGGTGAGTCTGTCTTGAAGACCTGGAGGGAAAAATGAGATTGAAGAGAATGTGGAAGTTGGTTGCACAGTTGGGGAAAAAAAGAGGAACGAATGATTTGATTTGAGCATCTAGGAATGAATGATTGTGAGGAATGATTCTGGATCTAGTTCGTTTCACGAGAAGGGGGTTGCCGGTGGACCGTTATGATATGTGGTGCAGTGAAGAGTTAAAGTTTCTTGTTGTCCAGTGAGTCAGATTGTAATTGATCGTAATCTGATTTTAGAACCTTGTGAAGAAGTTCTACATGAAAAACACATTTTATACACATGAGGGGCGTTCAAAAAAGTCTCTGAACAACATACACATGATGATCAGACGTATGTCAATTGTTCTATTTTTTTCATTATCTATCTCTTCACTCACTCTTTTCCACAGAAATTGAGGTTGAAGAGGGAGAGTGTAACACAGGAAATGATCAACAATGTGTTTGCCGTGAAGGTTTCTACATGAAAGGGAATGAGTGAGTGATGGAGAGCACTGCAGGAAGTAAGGAAACGATGTTCGTGTTTCGCTGGAGATGTTAAATGTTGAAATTGGAGGGAATGTGAAGTTGAAAGATAAACAATATGGAAAACATTGAAATGCCTCTCAATGTGTTGGGATTTTTTTTTTTTGAGGAATTTACAAGTAAAATGAAATATATCAGCCTGATGTTCTTTCTCCTGTTTTGAAATCATCATCCCTGGTCTAACTAATGAAACTGCTGTTTAACATCTTTCAATAGGTGAAACTGTTCCTACATCCATCAAGTCCCTTCCATGGTGGTTTTGGGTCCTGCTAATTGTGACACTCCTTATCATCTTATTCATTTTCCTTTTTGGTAAGTCTCAAGTATAATGTTATTATTCATGGGAACGGGGATGTTCTCAGTGTGAGTATAAATAATGTTGAGCATAAATATTGTGACTCCGATTGAACTTCTGAAAACATTACAAACAAAAGGTGAAAATGAGAGTAAAACACAGGAAGAATTAGAGAGTTCATAAAATACGTTGCCCCATTTCGTGTTAAAGTATTTACTTCAATTTAGATGAGATAGATTTTAAAGATCATTAAAAAATATATATTCTGGAAGTTTATCACAATTAAAGCAGTCTGAAACACCACCTTATTTAACATATTGAACTACTGCTAAACAGAAGGGGTTCAAAGTGCAAAGAAGGTGATTTGTATTCTAAAGTGTTCAAGTATGTAATGCAATTGAAATAAAATAAAGATTGTGAAATTTGCATAAATTATTTACTTAATTCCCAAATTTACCGCAGTTTTGACTCAGCGTCTACGACATCACCCTATCGAGCACGTTACATGATAGGTATTCGTGCCTGTTGAACGTATCCATCTTCTTCTTCTTCTTCTTCTTCTTGCGTATGGCAGCTTAGCTGCCGGGGTAGCTATCATTTCTTGGAAGCGCGACTATGTCGCTGATGCAGTGCCCCTCTACCAGTACACACTGGTATTCATTTTGCCGACCTCGGAAGGATGGCAGGCTGAGCCAACCCCCTGGTGTATTAATTCAGCGGCCAACATGGTCCCGAGGATCCCAAGCCGCCACCCTAACCACTAAGCCAACTTTGTATGTCTGTATCCAGGCTTTGTCTGTGTCCATTATGATGTCCTAAAAAACAGTAAGTTTCCTGTTTGGAATGATTTTCAATTTTGTTTGACTGCCGCACAGACAGACAGTTAAAATATCTCACTCCTCGCTGCACATGTGTGGTCGGGACAAATTCAGAGGCAAAGTACTGTTAAACGTCAGGTTTGGTTTCCCATTCATGGTCCAATCCGTATTCAAAATACAACATTACATTGAAATGAGTTGTTCCTCGATCATAAACTGATGTTTCTCGACAGACAGATGAATGGACATTAACAAATTGCTTAGCCCTGCTTTTTGCTTCACGTGTGTCAGTAATAAAACCAAAAACATCAAGTCTAAAGTATCTTTATTGCTTTTGACGTCCTCAATTCTATGAATTTACAATCAGTGATCAGATTCCAGAAATGACAAAAGTAATAATATATATTGCAAGTTAAATATAAAATATAATCCTCCCTCCTTTTCCTGTTTGTTCATTTACTTGCTTGTTGTATACAACTGTGGACCCCATTATCCCACCCCGAGTTTTTGTTGGCTTTGGTGGTGTGTTGCCTGTCACACACCTGACCTCACTCTTGCATGAACCTCCAAATTGTATATAAATGGCTTGACATGATCGCCTGGCCTCCATGAACCAGCTCGCCCAGCCGGCGTGACAAAACAAACAACCATCTCAAGGCATAACCACTATCAACAACTCAACTTCACTCAATTCGACATCAGAAAGAAACACGTGTGCACTTCCAGCACCACAACTAATGTATAAGATCTGTTTTACAGTTTACCTTGGAGAAATATAATCACATTAATCCTCCAAAATAAAATCCTCACCCTCAACTTGTACAATCACAATAAAGTTTCATTTGTACATCGAGCCTAATGGATCACACCTTGTTCTTGATAGTCATGTGAAATGAAGGTTAAAGTTTTGATATTTTATCAGGAAATGTCAACTGAATGCGATTGGAGTATTTTTTTTTAATCATCTCTTTCTGATGTGATGTGATTAATAATATCATCCCTGTGAGTAGATGACGGGTTTAACAATCCCATGTTGTGCTGATTATGCTTTCTGTACAAGGAATGTGAAAAACAACTTTTTAATCTTTCTTCTTTTCTTCTCTTTTTAGTGAAATGATGGTTTTGTCCACAGGTAGGTCTGGATTAATTTCCCCTCGTTATATTATTTAATATCTTCACTTCAATGGCTGTGTTGATGAAATCTGGAAAACAACATTAATTAATCTGGTACAGCGACGGATTATAACTTTGTATGGGGTTTTGAATTCACTATGAATGTGCAGCAACTCGCTGTATAGTTTCAGAGAAAGCACAAGTCTGTGATACATTTTGTGACTGGAGTTTAATTTTAACTTGGGGTTTTCCATTGTGAAGTTTTCAATTCTCTCAATTCATGGCAAATTAAATGCATTGTATTGGTAAATTATATGATTTGATGTGCATACTTTGTGGATGAGCCATGTATCTTCCACATAAAAAGGGAAAAATATTATTCAACTTTGTCCACATATTAGTTACGAAGTTATCAAGAAGAGAAAGTTGTGAGACAGGGGTGCCAGCCCAAAGGGGAGAGCAGTACTCCATCAGGTTGCGAATGAAGTTCTTGTAGGTTGTCAAAAGTTCAGATTGGCCAAGGAAGGATGACACGATGGAGGATGTCCAGTCGGCAGCTGGCTTTAGTAGCCATATTGGCCATGTGATCTGCCCAAGAAAGATCATGACTGATGGTGAGTCCCAAAAGTTTGAGTGACTTAACCTTTTCAAGTGGTTTTTTTTGGAAGTGGATGGGAGGGTTTGTTGGATGGTCCTTTCAGAGACAGGGTGAGTGTGAGAGAATTGCATCGGTTCAATGACATTCCAAGTGTTGAACCAGCTCCTGATTCCATGAAGATCTGTAGAGATGGAAGAAGCTTCTGCATGCCTGTATGTTGGATGAGAAATGATATTGCCGAGGATCAATCATCAGCAGGATTTTCCAGGGAATCAAAGATCATGAATACAAGGAAGAGGACTGGGCCCCAGATACTGCTTTGGGGCACTCCAGCCTTGACAGGGAAGGATATGAGAGGCTCCTGTTGAGAGATACACTGACTGTGTGAGTTGAAGACGTCGGTGATCCATGAGAGATAGCCTTGGATGCCAGAAGCAGAGAGTTTGGACATCAAGGCAGGGTGTCCGACTGTATCAAATGCTCAAGATATGTCCAAAGAGAGCATGGTCTCATGTCTGAGTTTGAGCGTTTTCATCCATTGTTGGGAGTGCAGAAGCAGCATGTTCGGGGTATAATCACAGGGTCAGAAACCAAACTGATGATCTGAGATCAGGCGGTTGGAGAAAAGGAAGGATTTGATGCCATCTCCAATGACCTTGCTGATAATTGGAAGCAAGCAAATAAAGGTGTCATTAAAAACTTCCGTTATTGCACTGATGTTGGCTAACTTCCGGGCAGAGGGAAACTGACCCAGAAAGAATGATTGAGTGAACAGAGCAGAAAGGATGAGCAAGAGCAGCAGAGCAGGTTTTGGGGATACATACACTGATGCCTTCTATTCTGGGCATGTCACATAATGAGTCGAGTTTTGCCAGAAACCTATCCACCTTCAATGGGAAAGACTTACGAGAGGGGAGGGTTGTATCGATGTCGGAAGTGAGGGATCAGGTCAACAATATTTCGGAGCAAACGCAAAATTGATGCTTTCAGCCTTCTCACGAGCAGTGTCAGCTATGATGAACAGCTGTGGTGCCACAGTGGGGATTGACCCTTTTCAGGTTTGTTTCAGGTTTGACAGAAATGGTCGTTCCAGCAAATATGATGTGAACAAGATTGATGAAGAACTCGACCGACATGCATAAGATGTCGAAATAAATTTGAATGAACATTTTCTTGGAAGTGTAAGTAGAGAGCAGGTCAATCTGCTTAAAGAAGGATGAAGTTTCATGTGATTTGTACATTGATCACTGCAATCATTTATTTCATGATCACAACCTAGATTAACATGTTAACCTTTCTAAATAGATCCTCCTTTGAAGGTTCCTCTATCTCCATTTATATCTCCTCTGCTGTTCATTCATCCATCTGCTTATTGTTTATATTGTCCCATTCTTCCATTGTCAATCTGTGACCTTATACCCCCTTCATGTCACTCCTCCATGAACAGAGGACTTTTCAACTGCTTTCAGAAAAGGCTTCACTTTTTAATTTTGACGAAAAAAAATGTAAATTTCCAAAACACATTGGTGTCCACTTAGCATGACAAGTTTATACTGTGCTGTTTTGACAAACATCAATTATTATTCCACCACATGTGGGCGATGGAGGTGCGAAGAGTGTCCCTAATGTGGAATGGAGAGTAGGTAAGCTCTTTAGCTGCCTCAGTGGACTGGGGGTGCCATGTGTGAGTTTGCAGGCAGGTGGAGCCACACTTCCCAACCACAATATTGTGCAACGGCACAGAAGGACATTTTGAGGGCTTGGCCCTAATTTGATGAAGCACCAATGCACAAGATGATGTATTGGTTGTGTAGAACCACAGTGGGGGGGGGGGGGGGTAATGTAAAAAGAGAAACAAGTTTTTGGTGAAGCTAGGATAGAGTTGGGATGCTCCCCCTTGATACCATTGTGTGCCTGCAGCCACTGGAATAATGGAGTAGGGTAATTGGATTTTATGTGGACCCATTGTGTCCCAAATGGTTAGTATCGGGGTAAGCACGCCCTCCCCCCCCCCAATCAGGCTATTTCGCCTCGCCTTGTGGTGCCATGCCACCTCATTAGTTTATCACCGAGTGTGTTTCACTTTTCCTCCCAGGAGATGGGATAGTTAGCGGGATTAGTGGACCCAGGAGGGATAGATTAGCTAGCAGCGTTTAGAGGGTTACAGGAGTCAGGTTAGAGTTAGGTTTACCACCCTTTTCCATGCCTCCCGTAGGACCGCAAATCCTGCTTGAGGGAAAAGGACGCTGCATCCTGCTTGCCATCATTGGTGCCATTGAGAAACCATCAGTCATGTGTCAACTGTCAGCCATTAAAGACTGCTGCAAACCTCTGTAAATGTAAATAAATGTAAAGGACTGCTGTAAGGTTCCTTGTGGCCACTCCACTGCTGAAGTTCACTGTTCAGAGACCAGTGTGGGAAAGTTGTACATAAAATGTCGTGTTTAAACCCACCTGGAAGTGTGTTTTGGAATTAATATTGAATTTAGATTTGGATATGGGCGTCATATGAATGTGAGGAGAGTTACACAATGTGTTCAGTTTTATTATTTTTCTTAAGAAGGCGACGTGTATGTACAGACGGACGGAGTTTAAAATGTTTTTTTTCTTATTTTTTTTATCCCTGTGACAAAGTCTCCATCCCCTGGGGAATGAACCGGGAGTAAAATCCAAAAACTCCTTGTATATTCAAAGTCCCCCAATGGTGATTGCATTTCAAAGTTTCATTAAAACATGTTTTAAAATGTGTCTGTAATTGCATTTTTTGGTAATTTGACCTTACCCCAGTGGGCTGTGCTAAAATGATACTGCTCCTGCACATGCATGCTTGCCATGTGGTGATCACACCAAGTTTGGTGAATTTCTGCCCCACCATTCAGGACGAGATAACGTGATGGACAGACATACAGACGGACGGAGCTGATAACAATATCTCCCCTGTGTTTTATTTAAAAAGCGTGGGGATAATGAGATTGCGATGGAGCAAACTTTTATTAATCCCAAAGCAATCAGCAACGCTGAAAACTCTCTTTATTTCCCTTTAACCAGAAAAGCATAAATTATTTTTCCCCACAAGGCTGTATCTTGCAACATCGAGTTGGTTCCAACTGTGAAGACTCCGTTCTCCAGCCCGGTATGAAGAGAGTCAACAGAAGAGGATTCACCAAAATGCAGCTTTATTGAAGAACCACATGCCAGCAGAGTTGGTGTTGGCAGCCCAACCGACAATGGAGAGCTCCCAAAACCAAAACTGAGTTTTACATTCAAAAACTCTCCCTTATATACAATCTATCTCTCATTCCAATCTATTTCTGGTTATACTTTAACCCTAATTGGTGTGACAAGAGCTCATTTTTCAGGGCCTAACAGTCGTCCCTCTCCCATGTACAAAAGTTTGATCACTGTGGGATGGTTGCAGGACAAACAGAAATCCCTTTTAAGTTCACATAAATCTAAAGAGAAAGACAGGTCTGGCTTTGGTATCACAGTGAGAGCCCAGCCCTCGTCACAGTGAATGAACCCAGCTTTATTAGTTTCTCAGAAGTGGAATGTGGGTTGTGCAGTCAGGTGCAGCCCTGTGCCAATGATGGACTGCCTGGCAGCATTTACAGACTATCACCATTTTAACCTAACCAAAGGCCCAAGATTGGAATGCTTAGGAGAACCTAGATAACGTTTTCCTTGGGTTGCTATCACTGAAATAACACAGCCTGCGTCTTTAGAGGGCATTGGGTGGATTGACTTGCTGGGACACCGTGCCACTAAAAGACAGAGTTTTACAGAGTATTTCAAAGTGGGTTCGAATCCCTACATCTAACGAATATATATATATATATATATATATATATATATATATATATATATATATATATATATATATATATATATATGTATTAAGTATGGATCGGATGTGACCATAACATAGCACTCCTCACAGTCCCTCCTTGGTCACATCTGACCATAATTTGCCATTTCCCCAAGCTCACCGAATAGGTGGGCCTCCATTTGACGGCTGAGTTGACCATCCCTAGGCTCCGCCACCCCCAAACGGTATTTGCAAATGCCGTGAACAGCCAATGACAACCTCCAAATGAGAAGACCCCGACTACTGGTGGCCCAGGTTAGTATCTGTCCTTCTTGCTGCCACATGCCTCACATCAAATTGTAGTAAATTTTCCTTATTTACATTATTGTGTAGGTAATTTCACAAAATGCTAATTGCCCCAAAATGATTTAGGTAATTCTACAAACACTAATTGTAACAATATTATTTAGGTAATTCTACAAAACACGAACAGCAACGATATTATTTAGGTCAAGTCTACCAGACACTACTTGCAACAATATTAGTTAGGTAATCCTGCTAAAACACTACTTGCCACAATACTTATTTAGGTAATTATACTAGACACTAATTACAACAATACTTATCGACAATATGCAAATGTAATAATGGGTGAGCAGCACTGTGAGCACTCAAGGCGTGGTGTAAGCTCCTTTCTCAACTTGCGCTCGAAGACAAAAGAGGCTCATGAGATGCATATTTACATATAAGGGTCATAACAAGTATTTTCCATACATGCCTTCACTATCTGGTATTGTCCATTTTCCACAATTATGCATATGCTAGTCAAAACACTGCCACATCTATCATAAACCTCCATCAGCATTTTACTTGTAGATTTCCTTTCTTTCTTGTTTCAACTTCCTGTATCTTCGTGTGTAGTGAGATGTGTGAGTCCATGTTTGGCTTACCTTTTCACTTGAAAGTTCGTTGAGTAATCAGTAATACCTGGAAGAGTCTTCCCCAGGGCGCCCCTCCGCCAGAGCACCTTGTTGGCCCCTCAGCTGGTGGGGGGTCGGGTCTGGTTGTGGCCCCATACGGAGGTCCTGGGGGTCTTCCTCCCTGAGTTCGCTGTTAATTATTATGATGGCCTGGGTGAGGGGTGAGGCTTCACAGCATTTCTTGAGACAAATGAAAATGAGAATCTTAATCAGAAATACTCCAAAAATCACCACCACGATGATTAGAAGCGCTGACCCTATCAAGCGCAGCAACCAACCTCCCCAGCCCTGAAATATGGATCTCCACCACTCATAGCCCTCCTCGTGATCCGTTCGTCCGCTAGTGAGGGCATTTGCAACTTTTTGTAGTCGGGCCACCGCCCAGTTAGTTATGTTAGTAGGATCCGGAATCCAGACGCAATATTCTCCATCACTCATCCCGCACACCCCTCCTTGCTCCGCCAAAAGCATATCTAAAGCATCTCTGTTCTGCATTACTATGGCACGCATTGATACCAACACATCCGACAATTCCGTACAGTAAGCCATGGATACATTGGCTACATATTCCAAGGCTCGCGAAAGTTTATCTATCCTATCGCTATTCATGACCATACTGGCTCCCGGAACCATACAAACCCAACAGTCACTACAATTTTGGATGTTGGCTATCTCGGTAGCTAAAGCCACAAAGGTGTTTGGAGGTTTTACCGGAGATTCCTTGTTGCGCACCACAAAGACATTGTGGCGCTTTCATGATGTCCCTTGTTTGACCGTACGATTGAACAAGTATAATCCAAACGGGTATTATTGAGGACCAGTGGGATTCGAGTAATTAAATATGCGTGTTGACCCATGCGAATCCCGCTTTTCTGCCATGTCCCCGGTGTTTTGTTTTCCTTTTTGCTCTTACCTGCCAAGCTACTCCGACTGTTTCCCCTATTGCTGTATCCTCGTTGAGGGTTTTCCTATAAGACCAATTAACTATTCTTATCTCTTTGTTCCGTTCCACCAGATCATAAGTTCCATTGGCTTGGACACAAGGCAACTCTATGAGTTGTTGTGGTTGGATGAGTTGTGGGATTATCCCATGGTCTCCCACACCCCTTTGGGGAACGAGGAACGAAAAAGGCTTACCAGTCTCCTTTTGAAAATACCTTTACGGTATCTAGCTCTGGATTATGTGTTTGTCCAAAGACTGCGTATTTATCTTCTGCCGTTCTTTCTTCAGCCGCTTCCCTCCTATGTCGTTGCTGTGTTGCTCCAAGTTCCTTTCCGTTCCCTCCTTTACCGCGGAGGTGTGTACGGTGTCTTCGGCTTGAGTGTGTTAGTTCGTTGCCGAGTGACAGGCCCCAGCTGCAAAGGAGTAGTGTCAGTGCCAGGAGACGCATGTTGGATCGTCAAGGGTTCTGCCACTGGCCCCGGTGCTCCAAGGTCTCTGTTCCCTGGTCCTCCCGGTTCCACGTTCGGCAGGGTGTCTGAGTCCTCCTGCAATGGGCCTCTCACCACTCCGTCTCTGTTTTGCTGGGCCGGCTCCTTCCTGGTTTGGTGGCAAGTAGGGTGCCTTTTTACAGTGCGAGTGGTGTATCCATGCACTCTTACCTCCCACTTTGACGGCGGAGGGCATTGTCAAAAGTACAGTGTAAGGTTCCATCCACTTTGGTTGTAGGGCGTTTTTCTTCAGGAACTCTTTCACCCAAACCCGATCGGCGGGTTGAAAATCATGCAAAGGGCCTCCAGCAGGTATCGGTAGCACTTCCTGTACCTGTGAGTGAAAATTCCTGATGGTAGCAGTTAGCGCCTTACAATAATTCATCATCCCGTCAGTTATACAAGACACATCCCATTCTCCCATATCCGGGGGAGCCGAGACCGGTAGCTGCATAGGGCGTCCTGTTATTATTTTGTGGGGCAAGAGCCCCCTTGTGGCATAAATAGAGGGCCTGCGTCAGCGGCACAGTCATGCCTCAACCAATGATGCAACCAATAGCCAAAAAGGCAGCACATCTTCTACACCCCCTCCTTTTTCTTGTATGGCCACTTTTTGTGAGCCACACGAGCAAATACCTTTTTCTCTCACTCCCCACAACTTACCCAATATATCTAAATCCCATAAGTCGTTTTTTTATGCTTCATTATAAAAGAAATGGAAATTTACACACAAACACCCATACAGGCGCTGCCCAAAGGACTGGCCCACACCAGACACACACACCCCCAAAAAAATGGACCCCGTCGGGGCTTTATTGATACCCCCAACTCAGAAGGGAAGGTGAGCTGGAGGTGAGAAGCTTCCTTGGACCTTCCCGCCTCATGGGGCCCTTGATGATTCGGCTCGGTGGTACTCGAACCTGCAACTCGATGCTGCTGCAAACCTCAGGTCGGAGGGTAGCGTCGGTTATCAATGGAACTCCCCCCACAGGCGCTCGGCACGTATGCACGTCAGAAAGGCCGATGGTGGACGGAAGCCAAGGAGGATAGTGTCGTTGTTGGTGAATACAAGAAACCAACTACAAAACAACTCACAGCACACGTACACTTAACCCCCATTAGACAAAGGACAAAGGGAGATATCCATCCACCTGTACTTAATAAAAAATAACTCAGCTATGGGGACCTGAATGTCAAGTACTCATGGCTGCGAGATTCGCACACAGATCAGGCACCCATGCCCCCCACTGCCAGCCATTCCCAAAATAAAAATGATTTCCCTATTTCATATTACATGTAACACCTTTGAACATCCAAAATAGCCCACACGCCATCACCTCACAACACATGTCCCCCAATACGTTACTGGGGTCCTGCACAGCTGCAACTTTGCCTTTGGCTAATACCTTTGGCAATTTGAAATTGCGCTTTTGGTCCAAACAACTTTCATCCATCTTTCAAATAGATTTTTCCACAATATCAGTACAAAAATCATTAATCTTTGACTTAACAAATTGAAATTCCTTCCTTCACTGATGTAAACTGGTCCACTATGTGTTCAAAAGTTGGCAATTATACTCAGCAGAGCAAAGCCACAGTCTGTCTTAAATTATGTTGACTATTTGCTCGCCCTCCTTCTACAACAGGCCCCTCTTGTCTCTCTGCTGGTTGGCGGGCCTCTTTTCTTTCTCTTGAGTGTAATTTTACTGTTGTGCAGTTTATAATGGCCATGTGGTGTTGTTGGCAGCTGTTCACAATCTTCTCACAGCGATTTTAATTTTACCAGTTGTGTGATATATTTTCGAAACAGTGCGAATATTTTAACAACATAAAAGGCCTTACTCAAAACAATCTATTTTATTTCAACTGTCACAACGATTCCTTCGTGGAATTCTCGAACTCAAAGGTAATTTTACTTGCTCGAAGGGAAAACGTAACTGGTAGCCTGGTGTTGGCTCGGTGGGTGGGGTGGGGTAGGGGTGGGTGGCGGCTCGAGCTGCCCGGGTCCTGAGTTTAATCCCCGTCGGCCGCTGAATTAATACTGAAATAAGAGCGAGAGATGAACCTTCAGAGTTTAGGCTTTATTCCATTTGATTGGAGCCGCTTCTGTGGGCACACCGGGGAATACAGGTTCAGCTAGGAGTACATAAGCAGAAACGTATACATGTGCAGTTAACCATTGCAGACTAAATCCGCGTAAGCACGGAGTTCGATATAATCTCCATTCTCACCAGTCAATGAGCACCTTCAGTTAACGAGCATCAAGTGAACAGCCGATGTAAATGGCAATGCCCCGGGGACAATCACTCGTGCCGCGGAGACCTCCCCTTATACGCGAGACGCACAACATGTGATCCTGCGTCATGTCCCTCAATTCACCACATTCTCCGCACCTTTAAAATGTAACTAGGGGCCCATCTTACACACCATGATTGCTTTAGCACTATAGGAGTATACATTTCAAGCAACGCGGACTAATAGGTCTACAGAAGCATACATGCCAAGCAGTGATTATTTTGAGTTGTAGGAGCATGGAAATGAGCATCGATATATGATATAATGGGCATATAGGAGCATGAGCAGCGAGAATGCCGATAATCCCCTTTACAGATTGAGTCGTCGAGGGGGCCTTATTCGTCAACCTCTCCGGGAGTAAACGGCAGTTTCACTTGAGGGAGACTCCCGATCCTCTTGGTGAGCCTCGACTTGTGCCGGGGATGACTCCTCGATCGCTCTCGGGTGGAACGCGGCAGCCCCGTCGCCCAGTGGAGTTCCTGGGGGGGAAATGTCAGAAGGAGGAGTGCCAGAAGGTGGTGTACCGGCGGGAGGAGTACCTGAGGTAGCCAGATGGCGAACCGACACAGTGGTCTCCCTGCCATCCGGGAGCCTGACATGAGCATACTCTGGATTAGTGTCAATGAGTTCGACCCCCTCCACCAGGGGTTCATACTTGCTTTGTCGTACCGGGCGTTTCATGAACACTGTACCAGGATGGGTCAGCCAGTTGGGCACCGTTTGACCGTCAACATAACGTCGCTGGTGAGTAAACATTCGTTCGTGAGGAGTTGCATTGGTGGACGTGCAGAGCAAAGAGCGTATGGAATTCAGAGCGTCGAGAAGGGTAACCTCCCACCGCTCGGGCCCCAGTCCTCTTGATTTCAGCGCCAGAGTTACGGCTTTCCAAATAACTCCATTATACCTTTCCACCTGCCCGTTTCCCTGTGGGTTGTAACCCGTCGTTCGACTAGTTGCTATGCCGAGCTCTAGTAGGAATTGTTTTAGCCCGGCCGACATGAAACACGGCCCTCTGTCTGAATGTATGTACGAAGGTCTCCCAAACATAGCGAAGAGGTCAGAGAGACATCTCACGACAGTGCCCGAGGTCATATCCGAGCACGGAAACGCGAAAGGGAACCTTGAATATTCATCAACAACGGTGAATATGTATCTGTTGTCTGTTTCGGTCGGCAGGGGCCCTTTGAAGTCGATGTTTAGTCTCTCGAAGGGGGAAGTGGCCTTGATCAGTCTGCCAGATGCCGCGCCAAAGAATCTGGGTTTTAGTTCAGCACAAACAGGGCATGAAGCATTCATTTGTTTAATATCTTCAACAGAATAGGGAAGATTTTGTCTGTGCACGAAATGTGCCATCCTGGTTACCCCCGGGTGGCACAGAGACACATGGAGGTCTTGCAAAGCCTGACTGATTGTTGCCGAACTGTAGACCCGAGAGAAGGTATCTGCAGCAGGGTTTTCCCTCCCGGGCCGGTAAACAATGTCGTAACTGTAGCAAGCTAGGTCTATCCGCCATCTCATAATTTTTTCATTCTTAATTTTCCCGTTATTTTTCCCATCAAACATGAATGCCACGGATCGTTGGTCCGTAACGAGCGTGAAGTGGTTTCCCAGTAAATAATGTCTCCATTTCCGCAGCGCTTCAACGATGGCGTACGCTTCCTTCTCTATCGCTGAGTGTCTCTGCTCGCTTCTAGAGAGAGTTCTCGAGAAGAACGCGACCGGCCGCCCAGACTGATTAAGTGTAGCAGCTATGGCGTGATTTGAAGCGTCGGTCTCCACCACGAAGGGCACCGAGCTGTCGATCGATAAAACCACGGACTTACTGATATCATCCTTGAGATTGTGGAAAGCTCTTACAACAGCGGCATCTGGTGGAAAGTTTTTGCAATGCACTAGGGGATGTATTTTCTCGGAGTATTGCGAAATCCATCTCACATAGTAAGCGAACATCCCGATCACCCGGCGCATTGTCTGCAAGTCCTGAGGTGGTGGAAGCTCACGGAGCGGGCGCAATCGCTCAGGATCAGGCTTAATTGTGCCGTCGGCTATCGTGTAGCCGAGAAGGTCAATTGACCTTGCCGAGAATACGCATTTCTCGTAGTTGAGAGTCAGATTATATTTTCTAGCAATGCTCAAGAATCTGTCCAGATTCCTATCATGTTCCCTCTGATCCCTACCGCACACTGTGACATTGTCCACGTAAACAAAAGTGTCTTTGAGGTTTTCATCTGAGATGATGTCGTCCATAACCCGTTGGAAGCAAGCTACTCCATTCGTGACACCGAAAGGTATTCTCCTGAATTGGTAGAGGCGCCTCCCTGCCTGGAATGCAGTGTAAGGTTTGTCTTCCTCTCGGATGGGAATTTGATGATAGGCGCTTCGCAAGTCGATGGTACTGAATACCTTATAATTGGCCACGCGTTCGACCATCTCATCTATGCGCGGCAGGGGGTAGGCATCGAGTTGGGTAAAGCGATTGACCGTTTGGGAATAATCGACAACCATTCGTTTCTTATGGTTCTGACTGCTGGTTACTAACACCTGTGCGCGCCATGGCGAGTTGCTCGGTTCTATAATTCCTTCTTCCAGTAATCGCTTGGTTTCTGAAGTGATGAAATTCATGTCAGCAGTGGTATATCGCCGCGATTTGATCGCTATCGGTTTGCAGACCGGCGACAAGTTAGCGAACAGCTGGGGGGACGTCACCTCCGCGGTGGTCAACGCATTTAAAATTAGACGAGGTTTGCTTCCTCCAAAGGGTATTTCGACGCTCGTGTGCTGCTTGAGGACATTATGACCCAGAATTACGTCTGCGCACAAATCACGAAGCACCAGCACCTTTACATCCCGATGCGTGTACCCTTTTACGTCCAATTCAACATTGCAGTACCCTCGTACGCGGGATTGTAGTGAGGTGGCGGCCATGCATACCGTATTGTCAGTCGGGTGGATTACCCATTTCCTGCCCTTCACTTGCGAGCTGTTGACGAAACTTTCAGAGCTACCGGTATCAATCAGTGCCTCAGCCATATGCCCGTTAATTCGTACGTTGATGATAGCCTTGGATAGATTCCCCGGGGAGGCTGCAGTCAATTTATTTTGCGAGTAGAGAGCCGCAGAAATGGGTTTATTTCTCCTTAGAGTAGATTTACATACCCTGGCATAATGCCCTTTCTTGTCGCAATTCATGCATGTGGCATCTCTGGCGGGACATTTTTGACGAGGATGCCTTTTGTACCCACAAAAGAAGCATTTACCAACCGGAGTAGTTGCTGAGGAGTTTGACGAGGTCTGGGTATCCGACTCCTCGGGTGTTTCTCCATCCCCTATGTCTGGCTGTGTCTGTGCCAGTGGGGTTCCTTGGGTTCCCATCGTCGCAGCGTTCATTAGCAGCATCGGTGTCCCAAATGACTCAGATTGCTGCTGAGCCGTATCCATCGCTCGTGCCTGATCGACTACCTTGTCAAGAGTGGGTTGCGCTTTCTCTAGTAAGCGTTGCCGTATGTGGGCTGATCTGAGTCCTTGGATGAATGCCTCCCGGGTCGCTTCCTTTCGGTGTTCCTCGGCGCTTACGGCCCGGAAGCTGCCGTCTTTTCCCAGCTGATTCAGAGCTTGCAGGAACTGATCGATTGTCTCCCCGGCTGCTTGCCTGCGTGTGTTGAGAAGATGTCGTATGTATACCTCGTTCTTGGGCTTCACGTAGAGCGCTTGCAGCACGTCGATCGCTGCTTCGTAAGTGTCACACTCCGAGAAGAGCCTGTACACGCCGGGCGAGACATGATTCACGAGAGCGGCAAATTTGTCGGCTCCTTCCTCGATGATGGTCAGATAGTGTGAGAAGGAACAGAACCAATGCGACCATTTCATTTCTGCGTCAGTCGCGTTTGGGTCTGCGTCGAACCTCTCTGGTTTGTAGATCTTGTCCATCGTTGGTTGAGAGAGCCGAGAAAACCAAATGGAATAAATTGAAATGAGAGCGAGAGATGAACCTTCAGAGTTTAGGCTTTATTCCATTTGATTGGAGCCGCTTCTGCGGGCACACCGGGGAATACAGGTTCAGCTAGGAGTACATAAGCAGTAACGTATACATGTGCAGTTAACCATTGCAGACTAAATCCGCGTAAGCACGGAGTTCGATATAATCTCCATTCTCACCAGTCAATGAGCACCTTCAGTTAACGAGCATCAAGTGAACAGCCGATGTAAATGGCAATGCCCCGGGGACAATCACTCCGTGCCGCGGAGACCTCCCCTTATACGCGAGACGCACAACATGTGATCCCGCGTCATGTCCCTCAATTCACCTCAATTCACCACAAATACACTAGGTAGTTGACTCAGCCTGCCATCCCTCCCGAGGCTGGCGAAGTGAGTACCAGCTCCAGCACGT